>NC_056434.1:56864532-57047032 GCF_018296145.1 Oncorhynchus tshawytscha | reverse complement strand
AAAATATATGGATGAGCAGTGAGAGAGCGGCTAAGATGCAATAGATAGTCTAGTATCTAAGATTTCTTTGTCTTGTCTCGTCCCATGTATATATCTTTTTATACATTTATTTTTCTTCGCATTCTTTTTAATGTTTTTCCTGAACCTTACCTTCAAAATACTCTCCTGAAACTCGCCTCACCCAATGTGGTGTGGATCTTTTTTTTTCTAAAGTATTTATATTTTCCTCCGAACTGGAATACCTCAACTGAAGCTAGATAGCTAACCAGCTATCAGTCAGCCAACCTTTAGCTCGGAAAGCTCTCGCCTATTTTTCTCTCCGTATCCCCGGATTCCTACCGCAAACTCTGAACCCTTTCATCTGGATCATGGCAGCTAGCTAACCGCAACCCGGGTTGACTACTAACGTTTTTGTCCCGGAGCAAGCACCAACTAGCCTGGGGCTATCCCAAGCTAGACCCATCTCCCGACTAGGGCTCCTGGGCTACTCCTGAAGCCCACTCCTCGGCTACAATATCCGGACCCCTTCTACTGCCGGTACGGGGCACAGAACCCTGCCGATCCTTCACGACTGGAATACCGACATAATCTGCCCGAGGATCCCAAAAGGGCCGTCAGGCGCGACGTCCCCTGAAGGCCCATTCTGCTAACCGCGGCCTGCTAGCTATCTATAGCATATTGGACTCTTAGCTGATCCACCGGCCAGTTTCTTGGACTACGATACCAATTTTGCCAATTGGACTTGGACCCATCTGCTACTTGGAACCCTACTAATTCCACGACTGGTCTACCGATGTCACAGACTTTTCCCCATCGCGACGTCCCTCTAAGGCCCTTATGCTAGCTTGCTAGCCCCGGCCTCCTAACTGCTACCACCGGCCTGCTAACTGTCTGAATCGCCGTGTCCCCAGCCAGCCCACCCACTCACTGGACCCAACGATCACTTGGCTACGCATGCCTCTCCATAATATCAATATGCCTTGTCCATTACTGTCCTGATTAGTGATCACTGTCTTATTTCACTGCAGAGCCTATAGCCCTGCTCAATATGCCTTAACCAACCATGTTGTTCCACCTCCCACATATGCGGTATCACCTGGTTTAAACGTCTCTAGAGACTATATCTCTCTCTACATTACTCCAATGCCTAGGTTTGCCTCCAATGGACTCTTCCTACCATACCTTTGTCTGTACGTTATGCCTTGAATCTATGCTTTCGCCAGTTCTTATAGCCTTTAGCCGTACCCTTATCCTACTTCTCCTCTGTTCCTCTGGTGATGTAGAGGTTAATCCAGGACCTGCAGTGCCTAGCTCCACTCCTACTCCCCAGGTGCTCTCATTTGCTGACTTCTGTAACCGTAAAAGCCTTTGTTTCATGCATGTTAACATTAGAAGCCTACTCCCTAAGTTTGCTTTATTCACTGCTTTAGCACATTCTGCCAACCCGGATGTCTTAGCCGTGTTTGATTCCTGGCTTAGGAAAACCACCAAAAATCCTGAAATTTCCATCCCTAACTATAACATTTTCCGCCAAGATTGAACTGCCAAAGGGGGCGGTATTGCAATCTACTGCAGAGAGAGCCTGCAAAGTGCTGTCTTTACTATCCAGGTCCCAAACAATTCGAGATTCTGCTTTTAAAAATTCACCTTTCCAGAAACATGTCTCTCACCGTTGCCACTTGCTATAGACCACCCTCTGCCCCCAGCTGTGCCCTGGACACCATATGTGAATTGATTGCACCCCATCTATCTTCTGAACTCGTGCTACTAGGTGACCTAAACTGGGACGTACTTAACACCCCGGCCATCCTACAATCTAAGCTTGATGCCCTCAATCTCACACAAATTATCAATGAACCTAACAGGAACAACCCCAAATCTGTAAACACGGACACCCTCATAGATCTCATCCTAACCAACTCGCCCTCCAAATACACCTCAACCAAGATCTCAGTGATCACTATCTCATTGCCTGCATCCATAATGGGTCTGCGATCAAACGACCACCCCTCATCACTGTCAAACGCTCCCTAAAATACTTCTGCGAACAGGCCTTTCTAATTGACCTGGCCCGGGTATCCTGGAATGACTTTGACATTTTTCTACGGCTGGCCAAGCTTCCCACCTGGCTGCCCCTACCCCGGTCAACAGCCCTGCGTTCCCCACAGCAACTCGCCCAACCCCCCCCACTTCTCCTTCACCCAAATCGAGATAGTTGAGGTTCTGATAGAGCTGCAAAATCTGGACCCCTACAAATCAGCCATGCTAGACAATCTGTACCCTAAAATGATCTGCCGAAATGATTGCAACCCCTATTACTAGCCTGTTCAGCCTTTTTTTCGTTTCGTCTAAGATTCCCAAAGATTGGAAAGCTGCCGCGGTCATCCCCCTCTTCAAAGGGGGAGACACTAGACCCAAACTGCTACAGACCTATATCTATTCTACCCTGCCTTTCTAAGGTCTTTGAATGCCAAGTTAACAGTTTACCGATCATTTTGAATCTCACTGTACCTTCTCTGCTATGCAATCTGGTTTCAGAGCTGGTATGGGTGCACCTCAGCCACGCTCAAGGTCCTAAATTATATCATATCCTCCATCGATAAGAGACATTACTGTGCAGCCGTATTCATCGACCTGGCTAAGGCTTTCGACTCGGTCTATCACCACATTCTTTTTGGCAGACTTCACAGCCTTGGTTTCTCAAATCATTGCCTCGCTTCACCAACTACTTCTCAGAGTTCAGTGTGTCAAATCGGTGGGCCTGTTGTCCGGACCTCTGACGGTCTCTGAGGGGTGCCACAAGGTTAAATTCTCTGGCCGACTCTTCTCTGTCGCTCTCGCTGCTGGTGATTCTTTGACCCACCTCTACGCAGACGACACCATTCTGTATACCTCTGGCCCTTCGTTGGACACTGTGTTAATAGTTAGGGATAGGCGGGACGCAAATGTCTCAACTGGCCAATTGCCAGGGAAAATGCAGAGCGCCTGGGGTGGCAGGGTAGCCTAGTGGTTAGAGCGTTGGACTAGTAACCAGAAGGTTGCAAGTTCAAACCCCCGAGCTGACAAGGTACAAATCTGTCGTTCTGCCCCTGAACAGGCAGTTAACCCACTGTTCCTAGGCCGTCATTGAAAATAAGAATTTGTTCTTAACTGACTTGCCTGGTTAAATAAAGGTAAAATTAAAAAATTTAAAAAAACTATAAAATTCAAACTTTCATTAAATCACACTTGTAATTAAAACTACACTCGTTGTGAATCCAGCCAACATGTCAGATTTTAAAAATGCTTTTGGCGAAAGCATAAGAAGCTCTTATCTGATAGCCTGCACCATCTGCACCAGCAGTAAACAAAGGGCTTAGCATATTTCAACCCTGCAGGCGCTACACAAAACGCTGAAATAAAATATAAAACATCCATTACCTTTGACAAGCTTCTTTTGTTGGCACTCCAATATGTCCCATAAACATCACAATTGCTCCTTTTGTTCGATTAATTCCGTCCATATATATCCAAAATGTCCATTTATAAAGCGTGTTTTTGATCCAGAAAAAACAGCTTACAAAAAACGCAATGTCACTACAAAATACTTCAAAAGTTGCCTATAAACTTTGCCAAAATATTTCAAACTACTTTTGTAATACAACTTTAGGTATTTTTAAACGTTAATAATCGATCAAATTGTAGACTGGTCTTTCTGTGTTCAATACAGGAATGAAAACAAACCAGTGATACTTTTTACGTCTTGCGCAACTCTCAACAGTGTACCAGTTCCTAGTTGGCCTACTTCTTCATTGCACAAAGGAATAACCTCAACCAAATTCCAAAGACTGGTGACATCCAGTGGAAGCGGTAGGAACTGAAAACAGGTTCCTAAGAAATATCCCTGGGCAAGTCAGGGAACAGAGAGAGGGGGAAAAAAAATGCAAGTAAAATGCTCTTAAATGCAAGTAAAATGAAATGCATGCTCTTAAACCGATCGCTGCCCGCCCGTCCAGCATCATTACTCTGAACGGTTCTGACTTAGAATATGTGGACAACTACATACCTAGGTGTCTGGTTAGACGGTAAACTGTTCTTCCAGACTCACATTAAACATCTCCAATCCAATATTAAATCTAGAATCGGCTTCCTATTTCTCAAGAAGGCATCCTTACCCATCAAACATACCCTCGTAAAACTGACCATCCTACCGATCCTCGACTTCGATGTCATTTGACAAAATAGCCTCAAACACTCTACTCAACAAATTGGATGCAGTTTATCACAGTGCCATCCGTTTTGTCAGTCACCAAAGCCCCATATACTACCCACCACTGCGACTTGTATGATCTCGTTGGCTTTCCCTCGCTTCATACTCATCTCCAAACCCACTGACTCCAGGTCATCAACAAGTCTCTGCTAGGTAAAGCCCCACATTATCTCATCTCACTGGTCACCATAGCAGCGCCCACCCGTAGCACGCGCTCCAGCAGGTATATCTTACTGGTCACCCCCAAAGCCAATTCTTTCTTTGGCCGCCTCTCCTTCCAGTTCTCTGCTGCCAATGACTGGAACGACTAAAATCTCATTTTACATTGCCGCGTTACGTTCAGTAGTTCTAAAACATGCTTCTTTTGTTAGGACGTTTGGTAAACAAATCCAAAAGCACGTTCAGGTCCAGCCGAACGTCGGTCGAAAGGTTCCGTTACAGCCCGTAGAAACTTGTCAAACTAAGTATAGAATCAATCTTTAGGATGTTTTTATCATAAATCTTCAATAATGTTCCAACCGGAGAATTCCTCTGTCTGTAGAAGAGCAATGGCACGAGTGCTAACTCTTGTGACCGCTCCTCAGGGCCTGTGGAAATCTGCCAGACACCTGGCTCATTCCTCTCTCATTCATTTCCACTTCATAGTAGAATCCTCAAACAAAGTTCTAAAGACTGTTGACATCTAGTGGAAGCCTTAGGAAGTGCAACATAACCAATATCCCACTGTATCTTCAATAGGGGCTGAGTGTTCTGCTTTATTCACCACACTGTCTGTGTCGGTGGACCATTTCAGTTTGTCCGTGATGTGTACACCGAGGACCTTAACCTCTTGATGCTACCCATCCCGGATCCGGGATCGTGACTACGGCTCAAGCTCATTAGCATAACACAAAATGTGAAAAATATTCTTAGACATATTTAACCTCCACACCTACACAAGTCCAATAGCTCAAATGAAAGATAAACACCTTGTTCATCTACCCAGCAAGTCAGATTTCTAAAATGTTTTACGGCGAAACATAGCACACATTTATATTAGACCACCACCGAAACAAAAGGCAAACGGCGGCCATTTTGTCCCAGAAAATATAAAATTTAAAAGTAGGATTAAAAATAAATAATTCACTAACCTTTTGAAAATCTTCATCAGATGACAGTAATATTACATGTTACACAGTACATTTTTTTTTCAATAATATGCCATTAATATCCATAAATCTCTGTTTACAATGACGACATTTCAAAAAATGCTACTCAAAATGTCCGGAGAAATTATGATAGCTCGGACAGATAACGTCAGATAACAAGCAATAAACATGACTAAATATACATGTTCTACATATAGTTACAAAGATACACTTCTTCTTAATACAACCGCTGTGTTACATTTATTTTTAACGTTACAGAATTCGTTCACTAGTCTATGCTATGAGTCGGCGCTCAGATATTAGCAGTGTCTCCTCTACATTTGGAGTCCACAGAAAACCAAAATAACCACATAAATATTCCCTTACCTTTGATGTTCTTCGATCAGAAGACGTAGAAGGAGTCATACTTACCCAATACATCGTTTGGTTTCAAGTTGTGAGTCTTTGTATTAGCATATGCTAACAGCTTCAGCTGAAATGCACCCAAAATAACTTCTGCTCCTTCTGGTCCCGCACTCTTGCGCAATCAAACTTCAAAATTACATATTATATGTCGACTAAACTGGTCAAACTAAGTGCAGAATCGAGCAAAATGATGTTTTTATCATGTAAAACAATGATAATCGCAAACAAACGAACCGGCTTCAACTGGTGTCTATTGGAAAAGAACGTTCTCCAAATCGGCCGCGCGCAATAGAGTGCATGTATGTGAGAGTGAACCGGGCATTTTCGCCCGCCAAAGGATGAGGAGCGCGAAATTCAAACAATGAACGTGCCAATTGAAAGCAGACATCGCGCTGAACAAATACATACTGTTCCCAGATCGGTAGCTGCCTGGGAAGGGTGGGGGCGATGACGTCAAAGTTGACCCAACTTTTCTCTTGACAAGAGAGAGTTTGGGAGAAAGGCTGCCCTGAGAGTTCTGCTTTACATACAGACATAATTTAAACGGTTTTAGAAACTTTAGAGTGTTTTCTATTCAATAATTATTATTATATGCATATATTAGCAATTTTGGAAAAAATATTTTCAGTTTACTATGGGCACGCACTTCCTCCAACGGGGGCAGTATTGAGCCATAAGCTCAAGAGGTTAACTTTCCACCGTCTCCACTGCTATCCCGTCGATGTGGATAGGGGGGTGCTTCCTTTGCTGTTTCCTGACATCACACTCCGAGGGCCCTCACCACCTCCTGTAGGCTGTCTCGTCGTTGTTGGTAATCAAGCCTACCATTGTGGTCGTCTGCAAACTTGGCGATTTGAGTTGGAGGTGTGCATGGAGGTGTACCACGCAGTCGTGGGTGAACAGGGAGTACAGGAGGGGGCTAAGAACGCGCCCCAGTGTTGAGGATCAGCAGAGTGGATTGTCTCCTACCTTCACCACCTGTGGGTTGCCCGTCAGGAAGTCCAGGACCCAGTTTCGCAGGGTGGGGTCAAGACCCATGGACGCTGAGCTGTAGTCAATGAACAGCATTCTTACGTAGGTATTCCTGCTGTCCAGATGGGGATATGGCAGTGTGATGGCGATTGCATCGTCGGTGGACCTATTGGGGAGGTAAGCAAATTTAAGTTGGTCGAGGGTGGCAGGTAAGGTCTAGGTGAAATGATCCTTGACTAGTCTCTCAAAGCACTTCATGATGACAGAAGTGAGTGCTACGGGCCATCTTAAAGCATGTGGGGACAGCAGACAGGGATAGGGATTGATTTAATTTGTCTGTAAACACACCAGCATGCTCTGAATACGCAGCTAGGGATGCCGTCAGGGCTGGCAGCCTTGCGAGGGTTTTTACTCACGTCGGCCACGAAGGAGAAGAGCCCACAGTCTTTGGTAGCGGTTCGCGTCGGTGGCACTGTGTTGTCCTCAAAGCGCGCAAAGAAGTTGTTTTAATTTGTCTGGGAGTAAGACGTCGATATCCGCGACAGCTGGTTTTCTTTTTGTAATCCGTATTGTCTGGAGACCCTGCAACATGCGTCTCATCTTTGAGCCGTTGTATTGTGACTCCACTTTGTCAATATACTGACACTTTTTCTTGTTTATTTTCCTTGGCGGGAATAACTACACTGTTTGTATTCGGCCATATTCCCAGTTGCCTTGCCACGATTAAATATCGGGGTACGTTAAGTTTTCCTATTGGTCAGACCTATTGGATAGACCTAAGCACGGGCACTTCCTGTTTTTAGTTTCTGCCTAAAGCAGCGTTTCTTAAACTTTTTCAGCCTGGGACCTAAATGAGAAATTATGTTTTCCTGGGACCCGAGCTTATGAAAACATGCAACTATATGTATAACAAATATAATAAAGACAAATAACAATGAAATTAAATATAAATAGCTTACATGTTTATTTTTCCCAGTTACAAGTACTGTTTAGGTTGGAACTGTTGCTGTTAAAATATAATAAATGATTTTAATTCTGAACTGGAATCAACTGATTTATCACATCAGATAGATGTAAACCAGAACACAAACACAAAGCACTAATGAGGGGCGGCAGGGTAGCCTAGTGGTTAGAGCATTGGACTAGCAACTGAAAGGTTGAAAGATTGCAAGTTCATCTCCCCGAGCCGACAAGGCAGTTAACCCACTGTTCCTAGGCCGTCATTGAAAATAAGAATTTGTTCTTAACTGACTTGCCTAGTTAAATAAAGGTAAAATTTAAAAAATGAGAGATTTGTGGCTGGTTGAAGCTTCAACAAGCATATCTATTCTGGGCTCAGTTTTTGACAGTGTAACCCTTTACTTGATTTAAGTATGCCAGAGTTGAGAACCCTGACTCATAGATATGTGGTGCCAAACTGGATCCGAACATCTACTGCTTTTTCAGTCAAGCAGGAGACCACTTCCTGCTGTAGATGAGCAATTCAGAACTGCTTGAGTGTTTTCCTCAAAAACATTTTGGTTCAATCTGTTTATTCCAGTTCAGAATACATTGTTTTACTCTATTTTAACAGCAATAGTTCCAACCTATACTTGTTTTCGTCAATAATTTCTATAGTAAGATGTACAGTAGGCCTGCTCATTTTTCATCTTCATATGTACTGTTAATTAGGGTTGCACTTTCAGTAGCTGGCTAACTTTACCTTGCTAGCTGTTAGCTATTAGGGGGATTGTTTTACTACTATGAGAGATAGTGCTCCCCTATTTCTGCTGATCATCACCCGTTATAAAATAACAACAATGCCTTGCTTGCTGACAAAATTTTCCACTGTCAAAAAACTGTTTCCTGAGGCATTCTGTCCTGTTCTGAAATAACTCCCTGTGTTTACTGTCATGCTCAGTGTTGCCGGATCCATCTAAAATTTCTAGCCCAATGACCTCTGAAAACCTGCACACAAGGCCTGAAAACTAGCCCGAAAAAATGTTTTCGCAGCAAGAGAGGAGTTGACACATTTATCCATGAAACCCTTTTTCCATAACGTTATCGAGCGAATTAAGGAATTTAGGAATTCGTTTTTCCATCAAAGTAATACATATTGAATGTTTAAGAATGTCGCAAGACAAAAAATCAATCACCCTTAAACTCTCCAGATCATTTTCTATCAATGGATGTCAATTTAACTGGTTTTGACTGCTATGATTAAACAATAAAACCCTAGGAGGTGTGGTATATGGCAAATTTACTTTGGACATAGCCCTTATTAGCCATGGTATATTGGCCATACACCACAAAACCCTGAGGAGCCTTATTGCTATTATAAACTGGATAACAATGTAATTAGAGCATACTCCTGAGTGGCACAGCGGTCTGAGGCACTGCAAGCAAGAGGCGTCACTATTGAACCTGGTTCGAATCCAGGCTGGACCACATCTGGCTGTGATTGGGAGTCCCATAGGGCGATGCACAATTGGCCCAGCGTCGTCTGTCATTATGAATTTGTTCTTAATTGACTTGTCTAGTTAAATATATTTAAAAAATATCTATATTCTATATGGTAGAATCTAGTTAGCGGACACAAGCACAGGTCTAATAACAGTTCGGTAGGCAAGAGCTATAGTATTGTTTATAGGCTACCTGCATCTTGCTGAGCTAGATGGATGTAGTCTATAGCCCCTGAAAAGGCCAACATCTAATTTCAGGGAAAAGTCCACAATGAAACTAACATTAAATGTGGAGAATGATACATTCACGATAGAGCTGTGACCATGATCACAATTGATAACTTCCCATTTCCCCCATAACAGAAGCATGCGAGGGAGTTCCATAACATCCATTTTAAATTTCCACTCGCTTAGCGCTCCAGACCTTAGAACTGAGCATGAGTAAAACACTTTGCTTGATACGGTTCTCCATTAGAAGTCGACATTTAAATGCCGTTTACTTTAAACCACCTGTGAGCAAACTTATCTAAAGAGCTGTAGTGCGCCAACAGTCCTTTTCCAATGCCTTATCGCAGTTATCAGTTCTTGGCGTAAATGTTTTACGGGAAAGGGGTGTCTTCATAATGACCATTATAAATAGCCTACCTACAAATGGTAAAAGGTTGTCACCATGTGCGCGCGTGTGCTGCTTGTAACAACCTGCTCACTGCCTGGTAGTCAGCAGCAGCAGGTTATAGTTAAATATATATTATTATTATTATTTTTAAAGAGAAATACCAGGGCGGAGCTGTGCGATTTAGAAGTAGGCCCAAAACCCGCCACCAATACATTTTCACCCACAACATCGTTTTCAAAGTTGCACAATTTTGCGAGAGAACCGCAACCCTGATCATGCTGTGGATGTTTGGCCAGGACGTGTCTTTTTTAATTTGTTCGTTTTGAGTGACTCATTACTAAACACTCCCCCACACAAAACACATTGTGGGTGCTCCTCATTATTTCTCAAAGCTTGGATGAAACAAAGAGAAACTCATCGCTGTATTTGTGTTTCAGGGCGATTGACCTCAGTCAGAATTTAGACAGCGGCGAGTGGGAATGACAAGTCATTGGCTGACAGCGCATCATCTGCTGCTGAACGACAGCGCTGCAGCATTTAGGTTGCGGAGTGATCTTCAAGATAACTGCAGAAAAAGATCTGGTAAACCGCGAAGCACATGCATCTCCCTCCGACACGCTCAGCTGCCAAACTGACACGGCTGCTAATCAGAGAGCGCTGTTGCACTTGGTGGCGCACAATACCTTGGAGTGGCCATCATTATTGGTTGTCCTTAAGCCATTTTGCCACAACTTTGGAAGTATGCTTGGGGTCATTGTCCATTTGGAAGACCCATTTGCGACCAAGCGTTAGCTTCCTGACTGATGTCTTGAGATGTTGCTTCAATATATCCACATACTTTTCCTACCTCATGATGCCATCTATTTTGTGAAGTCCACCAGTCCCTCCTGCAGCAAAGCACCCTGACAACATGATGCCTCCACCCCCGTGCTTCACAGTTTAGATGGTGTTCTTCGGCTTGCAAGCCTCCCCCTTTCTCCTCCAAACATAATGATGGTCATCATGGCCAAACAGTTATATTTTTGTTTCATCAGACCAGAGGACATTTCTCCAAAAAGTACGATCTTTGTCCCCATGTGCAGTTGCAAACCGTAGTCTGGCCTTTTTTAAATGGCGGTTTTAACCACATTAGGTGTCAGAGCCTAGTATTAGAGGATCTGTTCTTCATAAATCCTACTTGGTATGACATCCTACTTGTTTGATATTAGGTAGGCCTTCTCTAAGCGTATCGCAAAGGTCTTAGCAATCAATCACATCATTAACCATGAAATTAGATATCAAGACGAAATCTGTTCTCTATTGTGTCTTATGACAGTGGGAGAAAAATATATATTCTGTCATTAGGATGGATTAATCTCTCAACCAGCTTCACCTGTATCTCCATGACATATGCTAGCAGATGATATAGGCCTTGCAGACATACAGGTGAAACTGGTTGAGAGAATGCCAAGTGTGCAAAGCTGTCAAGGCAAATGGTGGCTACGTCTCAAATATAAACTTTTTCGATTTTTTTTTTTTACACTTTTTTGGGTTATGTGATTCCATATGTGTTATTTCATAGTTTTCTCTCAACCTTTGACTGTAATATAATTTTCTTATTCTATTTTTATTTTTTTATTTTTTTTATTTCACCTTTATTTAACCAGGTAGGCTAGTTGAGAATTACACATGGAGTAAACAATTAACAAGTCAATAACACAGTAGAAAGAAAAAAAGAGAGTCTATATACATTGTGTGCAAAAGGCATGAGGAGGTAGGCGAATGATTACAATTTTGCAGATTAACACTGGAGTGATAATTTATCAGATGGTCATGTACAGGTAGAGCTATTGATGTGCAAAAGAGCAGAAAAGTAAATCAATAAAACAGTATGGGGATGAGGTAGGTAAAAATGGGTGGGCTATTTACCGATAGACTATGTACAGCTGCAGCGATCGGTTAGCTGCTCAGATAGCAGATGTTTGAAGTTGGTGAGGGAGATAAAAGTCTCCAACTTCAGCGATTTTTGCAATTCGTTCCAGTCACAGGCAGCAGAGAACTGGAACGAAAGGCGGCCAAATGAGGTGTTGGCTTTAGGGATGATCAGTGAGATACACCTGCTGGAGCGCGTGCTACGGATGGGGGTTGCCACCGTGACCAGTGAACTGAAATAAGGCGGAGCTTTACCTAGCATGGACTTGTAGATGACCTGGAGCCAGTGGGTCTGGCGACGAATTTGTAGCGAGGGCCAGCCGACTAGAGCATACAAGTCGCAGTGGTGGGTAGTATAAGGTGCTTTAGTGACAAAACGGATGGCACTGTGATAAACTGCATCCAGTTTGCTGAGTAGAGTGTTGGAAGCAATTTTGTAGATGACATCGCAGAAGTCGAGGATCGGTAGGATAGTCAGTTTTACTAGGGTAAGTTTGGCGGCGTGAGTGAAGGAGGCTTTGTTGCGGAATAGAAAGCCGATTCTTGATTTGATTTTCGATTAGAGATGTTTGATATGAGTCTGGAAGGAGAGTTTACAGTCTAGCCAGACACCTAGGTACTTATAGATGTCCACATATTCAAGGTCGGAACCATCCAGGGTGGTGATGCTGGTCAGGCATGCGGGTGCAGGCAGCGAACGATTGAAAAGCATGCATTTGGTTTTACTAGCGTTTAAGAGCAGTTGGAGGCCACGGAAGGAGTGTTGTATGGCATTGAAGCTCGTTTGGAGGTTAGATAGCACAGTGTCCAAGGATGGGCCGGAAGTATATAGAATGGTGTCGTCTGCGTAGAGGTGGATCAGGGAATCGCCCGCAGCAAGAGCAACATCATTGATATATACAGAGAAAAGAGTCGGCCCGAGGATTGAACCCTGTGGCGCCCCCATAGAGACTGCCAGAGGACCGGACAGCATGCCCTCCGATTTGACACACTGAACTCTGTCTGCAAAGTAATTGGTGAACCAGGCAAGGCAGTCATCCGAAAAACCGAGGCTACTGAGTCTGCCGATAAGAATATGGTGATTGACAGAGTCGAAAGCCTTGGCAAGGTCGATGAAGACTGCTGCACAGTACTGTCTTTTATCGATGGCGGTTATGATATCGTTTAGTACCTTGAGCGTGGCTGAGGTGCACCCGTGACCGGCTCGGAAACCAGATTGCACAGCGGAGAAGGTACGGTGGGATTCGAGATGGTCAGTGACCTGTTTGTTGACTTTGCTTTCGAAGACCTTAGATAGGCAGGGCAGGATGGATGTAGGTCTGTAACAGTTTGGGTCCAGGGTGTCTCCCCCTTTGAAGAGGGGGATGACTGCGGCAGCTTTCCAATCCTTGGGGATCTCAGACGATATGAAAGAGAGGTTGAACAGGCTGGTAATAGGGGTTGCGACAATTGCGGCAGATAGTTTCAGAAATATTATTAAAACGGTTATGGCGTTTGTTTTATTTTCATGACGGTGTTCATCCATAATCGTCAGTTACACGATTATACAATTACCGTGCCAGGCCTGATGGCTAAACAGCTCTGAGGACTGGTACTGTGTGTCTGCCCAGATTGCACTTCTCTTCCCCAAACCAGACCATGAGCAGCACCCTAATGAATATCAATGCCCCTCACTAACCTGCTCCACTTTGGC
The DNA here is from genome assembly GCF_018296145.1 of Oncorhynchus tshawytscha. Taxonomy (NCBI): domain Eukaryota; kingdom Metazoa; phylum Chordata; class Actinopteri; order Salmoniformes; family Salmonidae; genus Oncorhynchus; species Oncorhynchus tshawytscha. The sequence goes on along the minus strand of NC_056434.1, from coordinate 57,033,597 downwards.
CACGGAGCCTTCTGAAAACTCATGGAGCACTCAGGCAGGAATTCAATCAAACCTGCCATAGCAATGTTTATGCAGTGTCGTTGTTTATAGAAACCGCACACAGACTTCTTATTCTGAAAAGTGAAAGCATACCTGTGAGGGGAGTCTACCTGGTAGTAGTTGTAGCTAAGTTTTTCATCTCAGATTTTATTTGACCATAGGGAACAGTTGCTCCTACTCAAATACTGCAATATGCATTTGTTTGAGTTAAGAAATTACACTTTTACTCCCCTAAACTAGACCAGAGGGGGAGAGCGTGGAGAAGGGGGAAGTAAAGGGGGAGTTTGGGGGCCCATCAGAGGGATTTGGGCCCCTTTTGAGGCCTCAGAGGCAGTTTACTGTTTAGCGGTGGAGAATGTTTACGTTGTTGTCATTGTGGCAAGGACACAGCCATTAGGCTGACCTGGGAGGTTGACGCGCAGGTTTAGAGTGAGACAAGATCTACCTCTTACATGTGTCTGCTGCATAAACACACACAAGTGCACACATACATACCCGTGCGTAAACGCACACGCATATGAGTGCACACACACACCGAAAGTAAATAGACACTCAACCATTCACTGACAGACACTCAGGGCCATGCTCAGAGGGGGTAAGAAAAATCACTCTCGCACACATATGGAGACCCACTCTCTCACTTCTGACTAAATTCTAAGTGAACCTAGGCTCTGACAAAGACTCCAGTGTTTGCTGCCAGAGCCTGTACCAAGAAATTTACAGGCTGCATGCCTTCCACTGACGGGCATTTTCCCTAGCCCCAGACAGACTGCCACAGCTCAGGGGCCCCACCCAGCCTCCAGATGTGGTGCCCACTAGGAGCCCCAGAGGTATACTACCAGTTTTGTGTTTTTAAAAGTTTTAGAACACCTACTCATTCAAGGTTTTTCATAATTTGTACTATTTTCTACATTGTAGAATAATAGGGAAGACATCAAAACTATGAAATAACACATGGAATCATGTAGTAACCAAACGTTTTAAACAAATCAAAATATATTTGAGATTCTTCAAATAGCCACTCTTTGCCTTGACAGCTTTGCACACTCTTGGCATTCTCTCAACCAGCTTCACCTGGAATGCTTTTCCAACAGTCTTGAAGGAGTTCCCACATATGCTGAGCACTTGTTAGCTGCTTTTCCTTAACTCTGCGGTCCGCCTCATCCCAAACCATCTCAGTTTAGGTTGAGGTCGGGGGATTGTGGAGGCCAAGTCATATGATGCTGCACGCCATCACTCTCATTTTTGGTAAAATAGCCCTTACACAGCCTCGAGGTGTGTGGATCAGTGTCCTGTTGAAAGACATATGATAGTCCCACTAAGCCAATACCCAGAATAGATGGTGTATCGCTGCAGAATGCTGTGGTAGCAATGCTGGTGACGTGTGCCTTGAATTCTAAATAAATCACAGATAGTGTCGCCAGCAAAGCACCCCCACACTATAACACCTTCTCTTCCATGCTTCACGGTGGGAAATACACATGCGGAGATCATCTGTTCACCCGTGGTATTTGCGACCAAACTTGAAGAAACTTTCAAAGTTCTTGAAATGTTCCGTATTGACTGACATTCATATCTTAAAGTAATGATGGACTGTCGTTTCTTTGCTTATTTGAGCTGTTCTTGCCATAATATGGACTTGGTCTTTTACCAAACAGGGCTATCTTTTGTATACCACCCCCACCTTGTCACAACACAACTGAATGGCTCAAACGCATTAAGGAAGTAAATTCCACAAATTCCAGGTGACTACCTCATGAAGCTGGTTGAGAAAATGCCAAGAGTGTGCAAAGCTGTCATTCAGGCATATTCTGCAATGTAGAAAATAGAAAACATAAAGAAAAACCCTTGAATGAGGAGTCGTTCTAAACCTTTTGACTGGTAGTGTAGCTAATACAGCCACCAACCAGACCCCCGCCCAATTCCACCTCCACTCTCCCAGCTTAACACTCTCCATTTTACCCCCGGCCTCCCTCTCACTCACTTCCAACTGCTGAAAGTCTGCCCCGTGCTAGTCCTCCTCTAGTCTGCTCACTACACGCAAACACGTCACCCCCTAGCCCACATAGTGAACGGATACCCCTGTCCCCGTCTCCAATGCTCTGTTGTGTCGCCCAGGTAATCAGCTAGTGTTTGGTAACACAGCAGCCTGGCGCTGGAGCAAATTTGCCTTTTTACGGTAAGCTTCACTTTACACAGCTCCGCCAAGGGGGTACAAGAGGAATGTGGAGCCCAGGACCGGTGGAGGTCTTCTGGGAAAGATAGCTGTGAGTTTGCAGGGGTCCTGGAGGTCCAATTATAGGTATTGGGAGGGGGGGGGGGTTCATATTTAGACAGGTTTAATTGTGTCAAGGTGGTTGTTGCTGGTCAGTGGCCAAGCAGCATTCTGGGGGTTTTCACACTGTTGGATTAACAACGGCAGCGCTCTCTGTGTTGTGATAACAAGCGGCGTCTGCCCCGGGCCCAGATGGGCCATGGGGAAGGATCCTGTTTCAACCGTTCTTTCACACATGCACATACACCAGTCCACCTCAGGCTTAATATGCCCCCTAGCCCCACTAGCTGTCTAAAGTATGTGTGATGTAAAGCCGTTAAGCCAGTTGATTTGAAAAACCCAGCATGCAATCTGTTGGGTACTAAACAGGAGTTGTCTTGCACACACACATCCAAGAGTAAGCTTGGCCACATTCCACACCCTGCCCGGCGAGATGGATTTCATACAGGGTCTTTTATTAAAAGGCGTCTCCCATGTGTTTCGGTGGCTAGCACACACAGCTCTACCTACACCCCCTAGCCTGATCCCCCTCCACATTTGGGAGCTATTAGCGGGCTGAGTGCGGGCTACTGTACACTCCTGTGCATTTATTTATTTAATTGAACCTTTCTTTTGACATGGAGTCAAAGCTGAGCCCTGTATGAAACAATACACAGCAAAATACGACATACACATCAAACTTCACATTCATATAGACAATATACACATCAAAACACAATCAATCATAAAAAACAAACATTCTCCTTGAGTGAAAAGGTCCCCTAACAGCTGTCTGAAATGCCCTGGACGTTTGCACAAGAAGGCCTTATAAACAAAAAGAGAGCAGTGTATTGATCTACGAGATTTGAGAGGACCTGCCTACTTTCTGATACAGAATGCATTGATGTGTAATGAACCTATCGTCCAATGGTTTAAATAGAGTGGCATCTGCATTCATATAGACTATATCGCCATAGTCTAAAGCCGGAATGAATGTCGACTAAATTATTTGTTTTCTGCTATTTAACGAAAGGCATTCCTGTTTTTAGGAAGCCCATTTTTATTCTTACCCTCTTAACTAACTCATCAGTATGATTTTTGAAAGCGCTTTTTCCATCAATCCAGATACCCAGATATTTATAAGCAGGGACACGATAAATGTGTGCACCATCCAATGTACATATGCGGAAATCATCAGGTATATTTTTAAGTGTTTTGGAAAGTAACATGTACTTAGTTTTACCTGCATTAAGTACCAATTTCAGTTTCAAAGCAACAAATGCTTTCTGTAAACTACACGTGTGGGGCCTGGGCTCTAATGAAAAGATAAATGTGTGTGTGTGTGAAACCTGCTAATGCCCAAGCACTAACAAACCGGGGATTCATATGATTCAGTCACTAGGTCAATTCCATTTTTCCAGTTTGTATTTGTGTTTGTACTATTGTGATCTATAACCTCTCTCTCTCTCTCAGATGGAGACGCCTCCGGATGGACCAGCGGCGGGCTACGGTTCCTTCCACCAACAGTACTGGCTGGATGGCCGCATCGTGGCAGTGGGAGTAGTGGACATCCTGCCCACCTGCGTGTCCTCGGTCTACCTGTACTACCACCCCGACTTCGCCTCTCTGTCACTGGGCTCCTACTCTGCACTCAGGTCAGTAGGACTGGAGGGGTTAAGGATCGAGCCTCGCATTTGGCAGTGTTTCCATTGCTCCTTTCTTTTTCTTTTCTTTCTGCCTGATTTGTGTCTCCTCTCCTTGTCTTTGTTTCTCTGTTATAGACTTGCACTCTCTCGCTCTGCTCTCTTTCTCTCACTCTTTCCAGAGTTCAATAAAATGTATGAACTGGAAAAATAACTAGGCTTCTTTTCATTTAAAAGTTTCAATTCGCTAGTGAGAAAAGTCTGTATATCCTTGTCCCGCTAGAATGAACGATATGCATCTTCTATTGATAGGACAGGTTCCTGTCAGTCACAAAGCGAGCGGCGAGAGGGTAACACTGCTCTCTGTCCCGCCTCTCAGTACCTGTGTTGTTTTTGTGCGCTGTGGTTGGCTGCAGTAAAATGTATTTTGAGAGTAGGGAGAACATGATGCTTCTTCATTGTTTTCTGTGAGTGAATTAACACGTCACATGTAATGTAAGTGGTAACGATGAGTTGAAGTCCACTTAATTATGGTTTTGTGGCACATGTATTTTCTTTGAAAAACGCTGAAGACCTTTATAGCTAGCTACGGAGTCTGGGTTCATAGGCTATTTCATGTTTTTGATTGACGACCGAACCACTTGTGTAAAAGGTGTCCAACTGACTATGTCAATCTCTTATATCCCTTTGCTTTCATAAATTATACAACGTTTCACTGAGTGTACAAAACATAAGGAATACCTGCTATTTCTATGACCTCGGCTGACCAGGTGAAAGTTATGATCCCTTATTGATGTCACCTGGTAATGTCACTTCAATCAGTGTAGATGAAGAGGAGACAGGTTAAAGAGTTTTTTTTAAAGCCTTGAGACAATTGAGACATGGATTGTGTATTTGTTCCATTCCGTGGGTGAATGGACAAGACAAACCATTTAAGTGCCTTTGAACGGGGTATGGTTGTTCCCGCAATTCATATTCCCGCAATTCTATATTGTTTACAGGAATTCCAGGTTTACTTGACAGAAAACAACTTTTTCTTAGTTTGTGTTGCCACAATAAATGAAATTCAAAGAGTAGACTAGTTTTTCTGACTAAATTACTCATCTACCGCCTTCCCTCAAAGTCCCACCCACAATGAATGATTGAGAGGTCTGAAACCCTACCAACTTTGTACCAAACATCCTGCCCCCTCCCCTGACCATCTCACCACAGTTATTGACTGACAGGCCAAACTGTTAAATGGATAGTTCATCCAAGTTACACATTGGTTTCCTTACCCTAAAGTGTCCACAGTAGCATAGCCAATAAAATACATAATTTGAAGAACAAACATCATTCTAGAAATTCGTATCTTGCAGTAAAACTGTAAATATGACTTAAATGTTAAAGGTTATCTTACTTAGAAATTAGTCCTGATCTTATAGCACTAGACCAGGGATCATCAACTAGATTCCGCCACGGGCCGCTTTTTGTTGTTGTTGTAGTGCAGAGGTGCACAATTGGCGGACCTCGTGTCCAGGTCCGGACCGAGTGAAGGTCCGATCTGGACCGCGACACATTTCTCATAAATAATTTTGAAGTTAAATAATGATGAAGCAACCGTTTTTTTCAATGTACACATACTGTACTGGCTCAGCACAGCTGGGAAGGTCCCAGACAGCATTCCATACTACTGTGTGTTGTCCAATCACATGCGTTATTTAAATCACTTCACGAAACTCAGCCAATCAAAGCGAATGTTTACAATGCATGTTAGGAGACTGATGTCAGAGAGAGACAGCGAGAGAAGCAAAGCCGGAGCGAGAGGAGAAATTATAGAATGGTGTGTGCAAAAGTCAGGAAAGTTGATACAGAAAATCAAGCTTTCAAAGAGGAGTGGACAGACCAATATGCCTTTATCCTTCCCGCATTGAGTGTCAAACCACTCTGCCTGATATGTTCAGAGACCGTGGCTCTAATAAAAAGTGCCAACATGAAGAGCGCCACTACGAAACAAAGCACACATCTTTTGAGCAAACATATCCACAGCAGTCTGAGGTGAGGTCATGCAAAATATACAAACTCAAAGCCCAGTATGATCGGTGAATCTACTGATGTGAGTGATAATGCCCAGCTTCTGGTATATGTTAGATTTGACCACATAGAGAAGGAATTCTGTGAAGACCTGTCAGGTGTAACACCACTTCGAGACACATGCAAGAGGAAAGGACATATACATGGCCATAGAGGAGATGCTGAGAGAGGGGGATAGATCTTAAACAAGTGGTCTCTAGAGAGAGAGGAGCTGTGGCAGGACAACCCTGATCTCACAGCTTACCACTGCATCATTTATCAGTCTGTCCTGTGCGCCAATCTGTCAGAAGAGTATGCTGAAGTGTGAATATAATGATGAAACTTATCAACTTCCTCAGGGCATCCTCATCTAATCAACATTGCCTGCTGACAGAATTCCTGAAAGAAGTTGAGGCAAAAATCAAATGACCTATTGCTGCACAACAATGTAAGATGGCTCACTAAAGGCAGGGTGTTGGAACGCTTTTGGTCCATTCGAAAGGAAATAACAGCTTTCCTAGTACAGCTCAAGAGTCAGAAGGCGACACAGTTTTCACTTTTTTTGCAAGACGAGAGCAAAATGGATTTGTTGCTTTTTTGGTAGACATCACACCTTATCGATCTCAACGTGAAATAACAGGGTAATTCGGTTTGTGATTTGATGACATCTATCCGCTCCTTCCAGAGGAAACTGGACATTTTCATGGAATATCTTCAAGGAAACTGTGCACACTTCCGAAAGTGCAGGAACAGATTCAGGGTGAGAGAGATGTTTCTCCTCATGTGGACTTCATAGATAAGCTGATTGGAAACTTCAGAAATCGATTTGACAGCTTCAGGCTTGGACAGCAGCTCCTTCTAATTGAGAATCCGTTCCTCATCACAGATGTCAGAGGATTTTCAAAAGGAGATGACACAGACCTTCAAGTGGGCACATGGTGGATCTCTACAGATGGAACTGATTGATCTGCGAGCAAATGTTGCACCAAGAGAACACTTTCAACTAACTGATCATGACGCTTTCTGGCTGCAGGCTGTGTCTGAGACTGTTTTCCCTGGTCTAACCAAAGTAGCACTATACACACCTTGACCATGCATGGCTCCACATACAGTGAATCTTCTTTCTCCACTATGAACATCATTAAAAATAAGTACCGTTCTAGACTCAACAATGAGCACCTACATATGTGTATGAGAATGGCAAGGACTCCATTCCAGCCAAGGTTCAAATTAGTGGCTGGGCAAGCAAAAGACAACTTCTCTCGCTAAAGAAGAGAGATGGAGAAGTGAAGTGGGAGAGAGTAGGACAGATAAATATTAAATCTGTCGTTTCTTATTTGTTCAAAAATCAAAGCACTTTTTTCAGAAACAGGCACTTGTTATTTTTTTGAAGATGCAGTCTTGTTTTGCTTGAAATGAGAACATTTGTAATTGGCCTACTTTTATTTATGATTAGGATGCATATTTATGTAGCCTCATATGTAATGTGGCTGCATTGAAAATGTGCAATAAATATTGTTGAAATGTAGTACTTTGTTTATTAGCTATACATATACAAGAACTACATATGCCCCCAAATCATAGCGCACGTTAGACATTTTAATGGTTAGGACCTTTTGGGGGGAGAAAATGTTAGTGACTGGACCTCTTTGAATTCTATTTGTTGTAGTGGATGTTCATGGGCTGGAACATAATTACAAATAATTTGTAGACTGCAAAAATCCATTGCAAATATGTTTGACTAAAACATAATAATTTCAAATCTTCCTCACATTTATGTACAATCATGTGTCTCTTATGCGTGTGAATAGTTGTAAACAGATTTCTTAAACTAAAATCACCTGGAGCAGATTTCCTGTTGATTTTAGTCTTCTGTCAAATAATGAAAATTCTAAACGTAATTTTTTTTTTTTAACCACCAAGCCCACGGGTCGCCAGTTGGGGTACCCTGGCCTAGACGATATCCAAAACAGCTAACACACTCAATTCATACATTTTAAGTCATTTTAATTGTGTCATGTCTTTCTACTCGATAAGTAATTTTACCAATCTGGTGAAGTCATATAAAAAATGAAGTATTCAATAATTTAGCTGTGCATTTCAGATGGAAGCAAGGTCTTTAGAATGTTCCAAACGCCAAAAAATAGAGCTTGTTCTGAAGAAAAAAGAAGAAAAAAATCCTCCACAGCCTGGAAACTCCCTGGCTGGTTACTTTTTCTATTTGGCTGGCCTCTTTACTTTCAGAAAACATAATCTTTTCACTTTTTGTTCTCTCATTTGCTCCTATGTTTTTCTTTACCTCCCTCATCCCCATCTCTCTTCTCTCATTTCTCTTTATTTTTTCTCTCTTCTTTCAGGTTCTTCTTCCCTAATTAACCTTTACACTCTCTCTCTGTTTCTCTCAATCTCTCTTGATTTTCCCACCACACGCTCACCCTCCCCACCTCTGTGGGCAGTAGAGGTACAGTATAGGTAATACCTAAGGACTGGGTAGGTAAATACTGCTCTCATCTGTCAGTATTGGATGAGGCAGTGGGGTGTTTGTGGTGCGGCTGACGACAGCACTGTCTGCTGGTATGAAATAAGAGATCACACACACGTAGCGCGCACATACACACACATCTGACGCTTCCTTGTAAAGTGTAACCCAATAATGTGAGAAAGCGTTTAAGTATTTCTGCACAGATGTTGAAGGACTGGGTGATTTACAGAGTTGGCCATGTGTATGCATGCATGTGAGAGACTACAGATTGTGTGTGTGTGACTAGTAGAGAATGTGCAGTTTGTACATTTTGCGCTCAGACACACACAAGCCTGAACAGACTATGGTCTGGATTTCTTATATTATTATTGCAAGAGTCTGTCTCCAAGAGTAACAGTACTCCCTGTGTAGATAAAGCCCAGACGAGGTTATTTGATTAGGTTTGATTTGATTTTATAAGACTTCCTCTGTCAGATATACACATTTTCTGCCATACACCTTCTGAAGCGTGTGTGTGAGGGGGAGGGTGTGTTGTGTGTGAGTGAGCGAGCTAGAGGGAGACTTGGTGTTCCATAGGGAGTGTGTGTAGGTGTGATTATGTGCTAAGAACAGGAGAGGGAGATGTTGAGATGTTCTGAAGAGGGGCCCCAAGGAGAGGGGGATAAAGAGGGATTGGAGGACTGGACATTGCGCCTGAGGCACTGTTATCCAAAAGGCATTGGAGTAGTTTTGTGTGTGCGTTAGGGGTGGGCGATATTACGATAGCATTGTCTATCAACGATGATTGACAGCCATCGTCGATGGTGACGACATCGTGATGTGACAGTCTCTCGCAGGGCAGCACAAGTGACATTCAAAATAATTTGCCTATTCCTATTTGCTAAAGCCTATTTGAATACTGTGTGTGGTGCAGAACTCGAGAGGAATATAGGCCAGATAGTGGAGAATTCCACCAAAGCAGCACAACATGTCCAGTCAGAAAATATTGTTTCTTTCTCTGTTTCTGTCGGCTGCATGGGCTTTAGGCCATTCATTTTTTATGTAGTCTACATTTTCTGCTCTCTCCATTCGATAGGCAGTTATGATTATGACTGAAGGCATTGACTGCATCATTTTATGCATGGTTTTCTCCCGATCAAACAATGAATGTAACCGAGTTCAATTTCAAAAGGTTATTATGAATAGCCTTAAACTTAAAGTAGCCAGGTGACTAATAATGAGAGCGAACAAACAATACCAATAGTCTATAGAAAAATTGAATGTAAAGTTGAATCAAGTTTAAGCTTATTAAGAGAAATTATCCATGTGGGCCAAGAAAGTACCTCATTTTTTAAAAATGTTTATTTTATATTTTTAACCCCATTGATACCAACTTCTCATTCACAATTGTTAACATTCCAAATAAAACAAGGAACAATTTCAATACTACAACTGCATACTCAATTATTTAATACCAGAGTCCTAAACTGACCTACCGGCACCAGTGAATCTTGGAATTTTGCACATTATTCCAACAATAGGGTGTTCACTAAAACAAAAAAAGGATTTACCCTGCAACTGGGTTTGGTAGCTCATTCTTTTATACTTTAGCAACAAATCAAATCAAAGTTTATTTGTCACGTGCACTGAATACAACAGGTGTAGACCTTAGTGAAATGCTTACTTACAGGCTCTAACCAATAGTGCAAAAAAGGTATTAGGTGAACAATGGGTAGGTAAAGAAATAAAGTAACAGTAAAAAGACTATAGGCTATATACAGTAGCGAGGCTATAAAAGTAGCGAGGCTTCATACAGACACCGGTTAGTCAGGCAGATTGAGGTAGTATGTAAATGTAGATATGATGAACTGAGAGTAGCAGTAGCGTAAAAGAGGGGTTGGTGGGTGGGACACAATGCAGATAGGCCGGTTAGCCAATGTGCGGGAGCACTGGTTGGTCGGCCCAATTGAGGTAGTATGTACATGAATGTATAGTTAAAGTGACTATGCATATATGATAAACAGAGTAGCAGCAGCGTAAAAGGAGGGGTAGGGCACACAATGCAAATAGTCCGGGTAGCCATTTGATTACCTGTTCAGGAGTCTTATGGCTTGGGGGTAAAAACTGTTGAGAAGCCTTTTTGTCCTAGACCTGGCACTCCGGTACCGCTGGCCATTCGGTAGTACAGAGAACAGTCTATGACTGGGGTCTTTGACAATTTTTAGGGCCTTTCTATGACACCGCCTGGTGTAGTGGTCCTGGATGGCAGGCAGCTTAGCCCTAGTGATGTACTGGGCCATGCGCACTACCCACTATAGTGCCTTGCGGTCAGAGGCTGAGCTATTGCCATACCAGGCAGTGATGCAACCAGTCAGGATGATCTCAATGTTGCAGCTGTAGAACCTTTTGAGGATCTCAGGACCCATGCCAAATCTTTTTAGTTTCCTGATTGGGAATAGGCTTTGTCGTGCCCTCTTCACGACTGTCTTGGTGTGTTTGGACCATTCTAGTTTGTTGTTGATGTGGACACCAAGGAACTTGAAGCTCTCAACCTGCCCCACTACAGCCCCGTCGACGTGAATGGGGGCGTGCTCGGTCCTCCTTTTTCTATAGTCAACAATCATCTCCTTAGTCTTGGTTACGTTGAGGGATAGGTTGTTATTCTGGCACCACCCGGCCAGGTCTCTGACCTCTCTATAGGCTGTCTCGTCGGTGTCGGTGATCAGGCCTACCACTTGTGTTGTCTGCAAACTTAATGATGGTGTTGGAGTCATGCCTGGCCATGCAGTCGTGGGTGAACAGGGAGTACAGTAGGGGACTGAGCACGCACCCCTGGAGAGCTCCAGTGTTGAGGATCAGCGTGGCAGATGTGTTGCTACCTACCCTCACCACCTGAGGGTGGCCCGTCAGGAAGTCCATGATCCATTTGCAGAGGGAGGTGTTTAGTCCCAGGATCCTTAGCTTAATGATGCGCTTTGAGGGTACTATGGTGTTGAACACTGAGCTGTAGTCAATGAATAGCATTCTCACATGAGTGTTCCTTTTGGCCAAGTGGGAAACGGCAGTGTGGAGTGCAATAGGGACGTTGGAAGCTTGTGTAGTATTGCTTTGTAAACAAAGATGGCGCTGTGTTAGACGGCATCCAAAAGTTTAAGAGTAGTGGCTGCTGCAATTTGGTAAATGGTGTCCCCATAGTCAAAAACTGGCAGGAAAATGTGTGCTGTACAATATGCTTCCTGCTATTTAGGGAGAGGCAGGATCTTTTAAAAAATTATAATAAGCCCACGTTAAAGCTTAGCGTTTTAACCAGCTCATTCGTATGTTTTTTTTAAACATTCAAACTCTGTCAGTCTACATGCCCAGATGTTTACAGGCAGGAAACCTATCGATGGGAGAACCATCCAATTAATAAATATGTAGTCCATCAGATTTGAGTTTTTTGAGAATTAGAGAGCAATATGTATTTAATCTTGCCCGTATTCATTTTTAAACTAACCAGGGCTTTCTGTAAGGCAACATAGTCAGATTGCAGCTCTATGGGGCAATGGCATACATGCCAGAATGATTACCACCCTGTAGCACTCACTTATGTAATCATGAAGTGCTTTGAGAGACTAGTTATGGCACACATTAACTCTGCCACCCTTGACCCACTCCAATTTGCATACCGCCCCAACAGATCCATAGACGACACAATCTCAATTGCTTTCCGCACTGCACCAATCTAGATAAGATGAATACCTATGTAAGAATGCTGTTCATTGACTACAGTGCAACGTTCAACACCATTGTCCCCTTCATGCTTAGTGTATGTAAAATTCTTACCCACTGGAATTGTGATACATTGAATTATAAGTGAAATAATCTGTCTGTAAACAATTGTTGGAAAAATGACTTGTCATTCACAAAGTATATGTCCTAACGGACTTGCCAAAACTATAGTTTGTTAACAAGAAATTTGTGGAGCGGTTGAAATATGAATTTTAATGACTCCAACCTAAGTGTATATAAAGTTCTGACTTCAACTGGAAGTAAATAAGGTTTTTCTCTTTATATTTTGAATATTTAGCAACAATGTCTAATCCTGTTTTTGCCTTGTCCATTATGTGGTAGTGTGTTTAGATTGATGAAGAAAGAATATTTAATCAAATTTGTAGTAAGGCTGTAACGTAACACAATGTGGAATAAATCAAGGGGTCTGAATACTTTCCGAATGCGTCATAGCTGCATGTGCACACTTGCATGTTTAGCATGTGACAACAACAAGATCATATTAAGGATAGCATCACAAATGAATACATAAATACCACTTGAATTTTGACAATGAGTTGATCATTTGAATCAGCTGTGTATTTCTAAGGCAAAAACAAAAATGTGCACCCCTTTGAGTCCCCAGAACTGAGAATCACTGCTCTTCATTGTGACATCTTCATTTGCAGACAGGCTTTCACAGCTCTCTGTATCTGAGGACAGAAAGATATCACAAGAAAAAGGCTCAATTATACTAAAATACTTTAATGTTATGTTACTATTATCTCTGTGCTCACTTCTAGGGACTTGAACTACACAAACGTACCTACCTTATACAGAATAGCCTACTCTCTCACTTTGACAGTTGGGGTTGCCATCCTTTCACCCTCTTCTTTGGGTCTTAGCTAGCTAACTACAAATGCATTTGGAGTTTGTTTTTTACATTGATGAATACATCAATATAGCTAGCTAATATGAATTTAGATAGCTGGAGATATATGTAAAGTTGTCTAGATAGCTAGCTAGCTACGTCAGCAGCTCATTTGATTTAGCCTGTACGTTATCTAGTTTGCTAATATTCTTACTTTTTTAAAAACATTTTCAAAATATATTTACTTACTTGAATAAGTTCTCCCAGCCATGTGGACGATTGGAAACAGGGCAGCAAAGTTCGTCACCAGAGAGGTTGAGAGCATATTACTATTTACCTGTGAATAAATTTGTGAAATTGTGAATGGATTAAACTATTAACCCATTTAATAACCAGAGCTGTGCTGTGCAAAACCTGCTGTGCTGAATTCCTTATACACAATCTAACTTGCTGCTATATGTGACTGACCGGCTCAAATCGGTCTTATGTAGCAAAATTAGAAATTGTGTTTTTTACGTTGGATAAAAGTAGAGACTCAGAGCTACAAAATGGTATATCATACACTGTATTTCAGGAACATTAGGAAAATAATTTTGCTTTGAAAGTAAATTTGTAAACTCACTTTTGAGAAAATGGCCTTAAATGTTTTGGTACTACTATTGCAGAGCCCTTCTTTGTATACACCCATTCAGCATTGTTCACACCCTCTTAAGCCTTAGCCCCACCCATCTCTTTAAGGGTTAATCCCATTGTACTAACCGCAGTCAAGCGCCAAAGCTAACTTGCTAGCTACTTCCAGACACATCTGAGCGAGAGCAGCTCACTGAAGATTACTTGCCCTAGCAGAGCTGGTTAGGCTGTTATGTTATCCAGAGCGTTGTTGACTGCAACTGTGCTGTCAGATTGTCCATTTGTAAATTCAGAGCATTTCACATTCAATTTAACAATTGTTTTTGTATTTACAGATGGCATACAAGTTTTGTTATTAAGGCACATGTATAAAAAAAAAAAAGCATTTTGATTTAAAAAAAAACATTTTATTCAAATGGCTCTCCTGTGAAGTAGTGACCCGCGACATACACCTAGTTTCCTGAAATGGGTTACATATGCTGCCAGCATACCCACAAGCGAGGCACTCTGGTAGTGGCACGTGGCAATTTACTGCTTACACAAGCTGTAAGGGTGGGTATTGGGATTAAGCCTTTATTTTATGCACTCCTTAGCCTTATTGTCTACCTCTCCTCTCAATATTTCAATGTTTTTATCCAATGTAATGTGAACACTGGGGAAACGAACTGCGTACTATAAGTTAGTTGTTGGTTGCTTCCTAAATGGCACTCCCTACAGTACATATAATACACAGTACACATACAGTACACATAATATTCCCTACAGTACATAGTGTACTATATATAGCGAATACTGTGCCATTTGGCATCTAGATGTTTACTTCCTTGTTTTATAAATGCCAGCTGGTTTTACTACTCTGAAATAGTCAGATATGATTATAGTATGTTCTGATTATACTATGATAAGTGATTGGCTAAAATTACTCTTTGCAGCAGATTTCTAAAACGTTTATACAATATTACAGATGAGACTCATGTTCTGTGTAGTACAGCTGTTTATTAAAACCTTTTAGGTCAAACAATACATTTTTAATTAATATAGTGTTCTATATCATTATTATATGGGTAAAGGACTTTGCTGAAGAGTTCATACTATAAGATGGGTCTTGAACCAGCAACCTGCTCAGGGATCTGTCATGGCACTCCACTGTCCCCAGACCCTCAAGGGCCCTGTGCATTCTGACTACCTGTACTAAACTCAGAATTAAATCCAATTGATACTACTTCATTGTAAATCTTTGTGAGAATCAGACAGGCAGAAAACTACTATCACAATAGAAAACTATTATACTCTATCTGCATTACTGCCTGGACTAAACTCACAGAATTAAATAGGACAAAATAGATACTTTTGGTCATGTAGTGTATGTGGACACCTGCTTGTCGAACGCCTTATTAAAAAATTATGAGCGTTCATTTGGAGTTGGTCCCCTCTTTGCTGCTATAACAGTAATTAGGCCTGGCTCACAGTCAGTGTTCGAATTCATCCCAAAGATGTTTGATGGGGTTGAGGTCAGGGCTTTGTGCAGGCCAGTCAAGTTTTTCCACGCTGATCTCGACAAACCATTTCTGTATGGACTTCGCTTTGTACACTGGGGCATTGTCATGCTGAAACAGGAAAAGGGTCCTTCCACCAAACTGTTGGCACAAAATTGGAAGCACAGAATTGTCTGGAATGTAATTTGTATGCTGTAGCGTTAAGATTTCCCTTCACTGAAACGAAGGGGCCTAGCCTGACCCATGAAAACAGCCCAGACCATTATTCCATCTCCACTAAACTTTACAGTTGGCACTATGCATTCAAGCAGGTAGCGTTCTCCTGGCCAAACCCAGATTTGCCCTTTGGAATACCAGATGGTGAAGCGTGATTCATCACTCCAAATAAAGCGTTTCCACTGCTCCAGAGTCCAATGGTGGCGAGCTTTACACCACTCCAGCTGACACTTGGCATTGCGCATGGTGATCTTAGCCGTGCACTGCTCGGACATGGAAACCCATTTCATTAAGCTCCCGACTAGCAGTTCTTGTGCTGACGTTGCTTCGTGGCAGTTTGGAACTCAGTAGTGAGTGTTGCAACCTAGTACAGACCATTTTTACGTGCTTCAGCACTCGCCGGTGCCGTTCTGTAAGCTTGTGTGGCCTACCACTTCATGGCTAAGCCGTTGTTTCTCCTAGACGTTCCCACTTCACATTATAACAGCCCTTACAGTTGACCGGGGCAGCTCTAGCAGGCCAGAAATTTGACGAACTGACTTGTTGGAAAGGTGGCATCCTATGACGGTGCCAGGTTGAAAGTCACTGAGCTCTTTAGTGAGGCTGCTCAACTGCCAATGTTTGTCTGTGGAGATTACATGGCTGTGTGGCTGAAATAACCAAAATGCACTAAATTGAAGGGGTGTCACATGCTTTTGTATAAATAGTGTACTTTATTATATTGTCTGTCTGTGACTAAATCCTCTATCTCTGTTCTCCAGGGAGGTTGCCTTCACCAGGCAGCTGCAGAAACAGTCCCCCAAGCTGTGCTTCTACTACCTGGGCTTCTACATCCACTCCTGCAACAAGATGCGATACAAGGTACGATAATGACACTTTTACTTTGTTCTGTTATACTCTGCTCTACTTGACTTCTCTACTGTACTCGGCTCAATTGTATACTGTTGTACTCTACCCAACTATATTCACCCTAGTAGGATGCCAATAACTTCTCCAAAATAGTAGAGAATATTTCACGACAGTATTTCTATTATTCTGTATGATATCAAACAGAGAACTGTAGTTTTGCCCCGCTCCTTAACATGTGAGTGTGATTAATGGCTGAGGCTTTGATGTGAGCGCAGTGTTTTCCCTATTCTATGTGTTTGTTATTTTAATCTCTGTGCCTCACCTCCATAAAGACATTTGCGTGCAGTGCACTTGGTGGAGGGACAGAGGATTGGGATGGATGTCTCATCTACATTCCAAATTGCACCCTGTTCCATATAGTGCACTACTTTTGACCAGGGCTCTGGGCTTCGGTCAAAGTAGTGCACTATGTACGAAACAGGGTGTCATTTGGGTTGCACACCTTTTCTCTTACGGAGAATAGGGTGAGAAAATATATATATATATATATATCTCATCATCCATCATCATCATCATCATCATTTGGAACCGTTTAAACGGTGTTGATGCCCCCTTAGACTCCACTTCACCACCCCCCCCGCCTAACCTCTCCGACTGGTGGCTACGGCGATGTCTCTCATTGAAACCCCAGTACATTCAGAGCGTCACGTTCCTAAAACCCTATCTGGCCCTCATGGAGAGCTCTCCCTCCTCTCAGTTTCCCCCCTCTCCCTCTTTTCCTGTCTTTCCCTCTGTGTTATTCTAGGTGCAAGGGTCTCAACAGGGAGACCAGTCTGAACTAGTGCTCTGGCTCTCTCTCCTTCTCATTTTCACTCATTAGCCCCTACTCCTCTGTCTATGTGGGCCCCTGTACTAAGGAGTAAGGCTCTGGTCCAGAGCCATAGTTTTGCTCTAGTCTATACATTATGTAACAACAGCCCACTGAGAGCTGTGTTCTCTTACTGAATGTGCTGTTACTGTTCTCACTCAGTGTGCAGTTTTTCTACTGCACTGTAGCTTCAGACAGCCAGTGTAGAACCCCTAAGCCTCAACAACTCCCAGTTGAGGTAGAATCATTGACGTCCAGGCCTAGGTTGGCATTCAACTCAAACCTATAATCAGTCTATTTTGAGCTGGGCAACGGAGAGACCAGAGGGTTGTGGGTTTGAGACCTGGGCCCAGGGCATCTTCGGGACATAAACAGACATCATGTCAGCCATTCCATTGGTAAAGTGTGTGCGCGTTAAGAGATGTTTAATTAAAATGAAGCCAGGGGGATTCTGAATGGTTAATTCTCACATTCTCAACACTAATGGTTATGCTTTATCCAACACTCTTAAGGCCTGGCTGCCTGACATTTGGGCCTGTTTAAATCTGGTTCTAATCCTTCCCTATGGTAGCCTGCTATGACATGGTGAAGCACTGGAAAGGAGGTTTATAAGAGATGGAGCACATATACACACACAAATACAAACACACACACACACACTGTTCTGCTCTTAGAGCAGAACAGCTGATTCATATACAGTAAAACTGTAGGGAGGGGAAGAATGTCAAAAGTGATGGACTCGCCCACAGCAGATAGGAGGAATGGATAGACTGATGGAGTGAAAGAGTAAGGGAGAGCAGACTGGGCTGCTAGAACCATAAGCGGTTGAGGATAGGTCACAGTGGAGATGGCCACTGTAAATCAGCAACACTGTAAATCAGCAACACCCACTAACACATGGAAACATACACACAATCATCTCGCACACACAGAACCATCTCTGTCTTTCGCATACACACACACACAGGGGACATCCACATAACATTGACTAAGACGGGATGGTTTTGAGGAGGTTGGGTGAAAGTAAGCAGCCTTTCCAAGTCTATTAGATTGGGCCAGAAATGTCTCGTTAATCCCCCCTTTCTCTCATTCATTTCTTCATTGCCTCCGTATTTCATTATCTAATCCCTCTATTCCCTCATTGGTTCATTCATCCATGTCTTATTTCATTCAGGTATTCCTCCCAACTTTTCCCTTTCTTGTCGAAGTCATTGTGATGTCTTGTTGAGGATTATGGCAACATGCCATTTTCACACTCCTCCCCCCCAGCATTTATTATAGGTCCGCTTGATGGATCTTCCATTTTCTGTGTGTGTGTGTTTGGTTGCCTCTGCGATGTTGTATATACGTAGAATCCTAAACACACTGGTGTCTGTTGCCACAGTTTCCTGCCCCTTCACCATTGGTATTTATCCCCCTATATCTGATGGGGGATACCCATTCACTACCTTATTTACCTCGCCCCATTTTATCCCCGGGAGAGACGGAGCTGGGGTGAGAAGGTTGCCCAGTTCCCACCTTCTTGCTCTCTCACTCACTCACTCACTCACTCACTCACTCACTCACTCACTCACACACACACACACACACACACACACACACACACACACACACACACACACACACACACACACACATACATACATGCCCACAGTGTCCCATTACGAGCTTATTTGCATATGTGACCAAACTAGCTAATTAATGCGTAGACGCGCTGTGCGCTTGTTCTGGTCACAAAATGTACCCGTTTGGAGTCCCAGCAGGATAATGATGTGTTGGAGGCCCCCTGTGTTCTGGGACTTAGTGAGGGCCTCTCAGTCCTAACCCTCTCTCACAACATGACCACTTGAACTCTGCTGGACACCTCTCAGCAGTGAGCAGTCTCAAACCTCTCTCTCTATCGCTCTCTCTCTTTTTTTATTGAGTCTCCGGTGAATATCTGGAACAATTTGTACTGTCTACGAGTGTCAGTGAAAAGAAACCTAGAACACTTTATAACACTGTTGAAGTTCCTTGTGGAATTTAACTTTTTTAGCACAGTTAATGTAATTCCAGCAGTAGTCCCTGTGAACTTTTTTGAAGCATTTTGTTTCGCTAATTGTTTGTTTGGACTTCTGGAAATGGATTGTATCTCGGTGGAGTCTAGAACATAGCCTCATCAAATGTTATTTGTCATATGCCAAATACAAAGGTGTAGACTTTACCTTGAAATACTTACTTTTTTACACTGCATTTGTAAGTAAGAACATTTGCAAAAAATATTTATAAATGGTATCACAATAAATAACGAATACAAGACTATATACAGTGGTGACTCCTTTAAAAGTTGCGAGCTAGCGCCGTGGGATTTAGAGGTACCCAGTGTCATGGCTTTATAGCTCCAGACCACCGCGGGGGGGGTTAGAGCACTCATTATGCATTTGGGTCCCAAGGTTTTTATATGACCAATCATGTCAAGTGGTTCCAATGAAGAATTTGACATTATGCCACTCGTCGCTGATTTGACATTATGCCACTCGTCGCTGGTGACTTTCTTCAGCAAAGATGTCTGACAAAAACATAACGTTGGAAAAAATGTAAGTAATTATAACGTCATAACGAGTCAAAGAATTTTTTTTAATTCCACCATAATTTGCAAATAAATTAATTAAAAATCCTACAATGTGATTTTTGGGATTTTTTTTTCTCATTTTGTCTGTCATGGTTGAAGTGTACCTATGATAAATTACAGGCCTCATCTTTTTAAGTGGGAGAACTTGCACAATTGATGGCTGACTAAATACTTTTTTGCCCCACTGTATCTCTTGATGATTTCTTCCTCAAAGAAATCTCGAGCCTTGATGCCTGAAAAAGTAGGCAAGAGTGAATTATTGTGGAACACAAAACAGTCCGTGAGTTGTAGGCTTCAATATTTTATGTAACTTTTGCTTTGTAAATAGCCAAACTTACCATCAATAATCAAATATGGGCCTGGTCCCTGGTGAGAAATTGCCCCCCCCCCCACACATGGAGTTTTAGCGTGAATGCTTTGGACCCGGCTTGCTTGATTATTATTATTTTTTCTGTAGCAGTTTTGAGCAAATTGCTCAAGGGCCACGGTTGAATCGTCTTTGAAGATGACGCCATTGAATGTCTCGTACGCTTTGATCCATGCCTGGGCCTGCAGGACGCAAAGTTCTTTGTTTGTCAGACGAATCATTCGGTCGAAACTACAAAACCGTACAAAACAAGCGAACACACATGGTTAATGTTCTAAGAATTAAAAAAGAATAATATATAATTAAATAAAACATTTCTTACCGAGCCTTTCCATAAGTCCACTCAAGTTTCTTCAACTGTCTTCTGACTGTGATTTAGAGTGACTGTTGCAACCAAAAAAAAGCTTTAAAGACAGAGTTAATGAGGTCACCGAGAAAGTCTGGACATGGCCTGCTCTCCCTTGTACGGAATTAGGCACTTTCCCGTGTTTACTACAGTATGTACTGTAGGCTGTTTACTTGTCAGACTGCACAGTAGCGTAATAAACAAATGCAGGTGCCTTATCTTCTAAATGCTTTTATTATCCAAATGTAAAAGCCTTCTCGCTTTGGACGTCTATTTCAGCACTGTTTCAGCGCTGCTCTGAGACAAGCATGGAGAAACGAAAATGTTCAATAATATTCTTAAGATATGGGTTGACTGAATATTAGCAAGTGATGTCTGCTAAATAATCAAGTTAGGTTTCTCCAGAAATAAATCATTCTAAATAACAAATGGGCTTTATTTACAAATTAGTGAGAATTCTCACCCCATGTTCAAGAATAGCTTTTTTCTCGCTCACTCTAGGTTAAATTAAAATTAAATCTCCAAAATATTGTTACATTTTATACAAAGCTATTATTAATTCATTCATTAATTTAGAATTGTATAAAAGCCCCTTAGTCTCACAGAGCCTATCTGATAATATCTAACGTGAAATGCCCATTAGATATTCATTTAGAATCCTCCAATCCTCTATATGTAATTATTGGCAGAGAGTCACCTCATTGAAAACAAATATTTTTAGATATACTGTAGGCCTTACCATAGGCAAAATGAGTCTCGCTAGTGTTGATTAATGTGCTGCAAAAAAAAGTGGTATAGGTCTTATTTATTTCAGCATCGTTTCAGCATCGTTTTGCACTGTTTTGAGACAAGCATGGTGACTGGTCTTGATAAATCAATGAGATTTGTATCACTGACTCTCCGTTTGGGTATTGGTTAGATTAGAATTTCAAAAATGAGGGTGCATAAATGTTATGCTCTTAGTTTAACCTTTATTTAACTGTGCAAGTCACAAGGACACCTCCTCCTTCCTCCACTTCGGGGAGTTGAACCCTGGTCTCCCACGTGCCCTGCCCGCACATCACTGGGATTCTTTAGCTAAATAGCCCAGTACTGTACTGCCGACTGTCACGTTGTACAGCGCCATATTTTCCATTCCATCCTAATGGAAACCCAGAGGGTTTTTTGTTTTACTTGAAATAGAAAAAACATAATATTAATCAAATTAATTAAGCAAGTACCAGTCAAAAGTTTGGACACCTACTCATTCCAGGATCTTTTTACATTTTTACTTTCTACATTGTAGAATAATAGAGAAGACATCACAACTATGAAATAACACACATGGAATCGGTTAAGAACAAATTCTTATTTACATGGACAGCCTGCTCCTTCCTCCCCATTGTGGAATTGAACTTCGGTCTCCCGCGTGACCTCATTCTCTAGTACAAACATGGCCTGCTCTCCCTTATGTAAGGAATTAGGCACTTTCCCATGTTTACTACAGTATGTACTGTAGGCTATGTTTACTTGTCAGACTGCACAGTAGCCTAATAAACAAATACAGATGGTTTATCTTCAATGCTTTATTATCCAAATGTAAAAGCATGTACTGTATTTCTTCATCAGAATCTTTATGATTTCATTTATCAAAATGCAGATGTTGATTTAGTTATAGATCCGTAACGAATTATTATGGGAATAAATATCACTGAATATCAGAAATATTGGATTAAAGTTGTCTAATGAACGCAAACAATTTAGAATCCTCCAATCATCTTATGCTGTAGCCTAGCCCTGATCGTCACGTTGTACAGCGCCATATTTTCCATTCCATCCTAACGGAGACCGAGGTTTTAATTTTTCTTCAAATAGAAATATCATAATAATATTAATATTAATAAAATATTTCATTAACATAAAAAATGTCTGACAATTAAATAACGTGCCACAGAATGCTGCAGCATGACGCAACATTTAAAGGAGGAACCACTGTACAGGGAGTACCGGTACCCAGTCAATATGCAGGGGTACAAGGTAGTTGAATTAGTATGTACATGTAGGTAGGGGTAAAAGTAACTAGGCAATCAGGATAGCATGTAAACAGAGTGGCAGCACAGTGTGAAATTGTGTGTTTTTGTGTGGCGTCAAAGGGTAATTGTAATAGTCAGGTTAGCCATTTGATTAACTTCAGCAGTCTTATGGCTTGGAGGTAGAAGCTGTTCAGGTGCCTTTAGGTCCCAGACATTGCTCTCCGGTACCACTTGCTGTGCGGTAGCAGAGTGAACAGTCTATGGCTTGGGTGGCTGGGGTCTTTGACACGTGTTGGCCAAATCCGACGCGTTTTGGAGCTGGTGTTGTAGGATTCTATCTTAGTCCTATATTGATATGTTCCATGTAGGATGTCGTAGCGGGCTTTCTTGTAAGCGTCCTTGTCCCATTCCTTGAAACCGGTAGCTGTAGCCTTTAGCTCGATGCAGATACTGCATGTAATTCATGGCTTTTGGTTAGGGTACATAGTCACTGTGGGGACGACATCGTCGATGCACTTATTAATGAAGCACGTGACTGATGTGGTAAACTCAATGTTATCCGATGAACCCCGGATCATATTCCAGTCTGTGCTAGTGAAGCAGTCTCGTAGCTTAGCGTCCGCTACATCTGACCACTTCCGTACTGAGCGAATTACTGGTACTACGTATTGTAGTTTTTGCTTGTAAACAGAAAGCAGGAGGATGGAGTCATGGTCTGATTTGCTGAATGGAGGGCGAAGGAGGGCCTTGTATGCGTTTCTGTGGATAGAGTAAAGGTGGTCCAGAGTGTTAGCGCCCAGTGGCGCAGGAGACGTGTTGGTAAATGCATTTCAGTCTCCCCGCATTAAAGTTTCCTCCCACTATAAATGCTGCATATGGGTGTGTTTCTTCTTGTTTATTTATGGCCCTGTACAGCTCGTTGAGTACCTGCTTAGTGCAATTCTGGTTTCGGGGTGGGATGTAGACCGCAGTGATGATTACATATGAAAATTATCTCAGTATATTAAAAAAGGTCTGCAATTTACCATGAGGTATTCTATTTCAGATGAGCAAAAAAGCTTGAGCTATCCATCACACCAGATGTTGTTTACAAAGAGACACACCCCTCCCCGATTGGTTTTGCCTGAGTCCGCTGTCCAGTTGGGACGAAGCATGGAGAAACCCCTCGAGATTCATGTCCATATCGACCGTCGGCAAAGTTTCTGAAAAGCATAGAATATTACAGATTTTCACGTCCCTTTGGTAGTAAACTCTCGTACGGATGTCGTCCATCTTGTTCTCAAGTGACTGGACATTTGCCGATAAAACGGAAGGGGAATGCCGAACAATCTTCTCTACATCTAACAGAGTCTAACAAAGACTCCAGCCGAAAGCCCTTGCGTCTTCTCTTGCGTCTTCTCTTGCGGTGCTTCGGGAGCCCGAAAAATGGAGTTGGGCCCAGTGTAAGCAAGGGAACAGCTGAGTCAGAGTTGAAGTAGAAGCCAAAATCAAGGTTGAATGCGAGGTTAGTAGCTGTCGACTTGTAGTTCAAAAATACTTCAGTCATAGGTGATAATGGTGTGAGCTTTCTGGAGGAAAAGAAAGTAAAGAAACACGAAAAAGTCACTAAGTAGCAAAATCGGGTTTGAGCACGTAAGATGTCAACCGTCTGCACCATCTTATCTCCAGCCTGGTCCCTGGTCTGTTTGTTGTAATGTGGTCATTGTTTGGCATGACAAATCATACATTCTCTAAAGAAACAAATGGCTGTAAGTTGATACTTTAACTCTGACAGTATCAACATTTCAGTTTCCAATTTTATATTTCATACCACTGTCTATTTGAAGACTGTTTGGGAGTACTGATTTACAATTTTGTTGCTGATTTGCTGAAGGACTGTGTACAGTGCATTCGGAAAGTATTCAGAACCCCTTTTCCACGTTTTGTTACGTTACATTCTTATTCTAAAATTGATTCAATTATTTTTTTTTACCTTAATCTACACACAATACCACAATGGTTTTTAGAAATTTTAACAAACGTATAAAAAATTCAAAATAAGATACCTCATCTATCTCTCGAAATTGCGCTCAGGTGCATCATGTTTCCATTGATCATCCTTGATGTTTCTACAACTTGATTGGAGTCCACCTGTGGTAAATTCAATTAATTGGACATTATTTGGAATGGCAAACACCTGTCTATATAAGGTCCCACAGTTATTTAACAGTAAATGTCAGAGCAAAAACCAACCACTGAGGTTGAAGGAATTGTCCATAGAGTGGAGCAGGTCGAGAGTTTCAAGTTCCTTGGTGTCCACATCACCAACGAACTATCATGGTCCAAACACACCAACACATTCATTAAGAGGGCACGACAAAACCTTTTCCCCTCAGGAGACTGAAAAGATTTGGCACTGTTCCTCAGATCCTCAAAAAGTTCAACAGCTGCACCGTTGAGAGCATCCTGAAACAGTTTCATCACCGCCTAGTATGGGAACTGCTCCGCATCTGACCATAAGGCTCTACAGAGGGTAGTGCGTACGGCCCAGTACATCACTGGGGCCAAGCTTCCTGCCATCCAGGACCTATATAATAGGCGGTGTCAGAGGAAACCCCATAAAGTTGTCAGAGACTCGAGTCACACAAGTCATAGACTGTTTTCTCTGCTACCGCACAGCAAGCGGTACCGGAGCGCCAAGTCTAGGACCAAAATGCTCCTTAACAGCATCTACCCCCAAGCCATAAGACTGCTGAACAATTCATCAAATGGTCACCAGATATTACATTACAGGACCTCAGACAGAGGTGAAGGTTCATCTTCCAACAGTACAATGACCCTAAGCACACAGCCAAGACAACGCAGGAGTAGCTTTGAGAATGTCTCTGAATGTCCTTGAGTGTCCCAGCCAGAGCACAGACTTGAACCCGATCGAACATGTCAACTTTGGAGAGACCTGAAAATAGCTATGTAGCAACGCTCCACATCCAACCTGACACAGCTTGAGATGATCTGCAGCGAAGAATGGGAGCAAATCAAATTGTATTGCTACCAATGACTGGAATGAACTACGAAAATATCTGAAACTGGAAACACTTATCTCCCTCACTAGCTTTAAGCACCAGCTGTCAGAGCAGCTCACCTATTACTGCACCTGTACATAGCCCATCTATAATTTAGCCCAAACAACTACCTCTTCCCCTACTGTATTTATTTATTTTGCTCCTTTGCACCCCATTATTTCTATTTCTACTTTGCATATTCTTTCACTGCAAATCTACCATTCCAATGTTTTACTTGCTATATTGTATTTACCTCACCACCATGGCCTTTTTTTGCCTTTACCTCCCTTATCTCACCTCATTTGCTCACATTGTATATAGACTTATTTTTCTACTGTATTATTGACTGTATGTTTGTTTTACTCCATGTGTAACTCTGTATGTGTCGAACTGCTTTGCTTTATCTTGCCCAGGTCGCAAGTGTAATTGAGAACTTGTTCTCAACTTGCCTACCTGGTTAAATAAAAACATGCACCAAATACAACAGGTAGACCTTGGAGTGAAATGCTTCCAAGCCCTTAACCAACAATGCAGTTTGAAGAAACAAGTGTTAAAGTATTTACTAAAATAAACTGAAGGAGAAAGAAAATCAAGAAGAACTAATAGTAAAAATAAAAATTGACTAGGGTGGCTGAAGTCTGGCAAAAAATTTTGGCCTTTCTCTGACTCCACCTGGTATAGAGGTCCTGGATGGCAGGAAGCTTGGCCCCAGTGATGTGCTGGGGCCGTACGCACTGCCCTCTGTAGTGCCTTGCGGTCAGAGGCTGAGCAGTTGCCATACCAGGCGGTGATACAACCAGCCTGGATGCTCTCTGATGAATCCCAATCCTCTTCACGACTGTCTTGGTGTGTTTGGACCATGATAATTTGTTGATGTGGAACACTAAGGAACTTGAAGCTCTCAACCTGCTCCACTACAGCCCTGTCGATGGGAATGGGGGGTGCTCGGTCCTCCTTTTTCTATAGTCCACAATCATCTCCTTTATCTTGATCACGTTGAGGGAAAGGTTGTTATTCTGGCACCACACTGACAGGTCTCTGACCTCCTCCCTACAGGCTGTCTCATCGTTGTTGGTGATCAGGCCTATCACTGTTGTCATCGGCAAACTTAATGATGGTGATGGAGTCGCGCTTGGCCATGTAGTCATGGGTGAACAGGGAGTACAGGAGGGGACTGGGCACGCACCCCTGAGGGCCCCCGTTTTGAGGATCAGTGTGGCAGATGTGTTGTTACCTACCCTTGCCACCTGGGGGCGGTCCTTCAGGAAGTTCAGGATCCAGTTGCAGAGGGAGGTGTTTAGTCCCAGAGTCCTTAGTTTAGTGATGAGCTTTGAGGGCACTATTGTGTTGAACGCTGAGCTGTAGTCAATGAATAGCATTCTCACGTAGGTGTTCCTTTTGTCCAGGTGGGAAAGGGCAGTGTGGAGTGTAAAAGAGACTGCATCATCTGTGGATCTATTAGGTCGGTATGCAAATTGGAGTGGGTCTCGGGTTTCTGGGATGGTTGTGTTGTGAGCCATGGCCAGCCTTTCAAAGCTCTTCATGGCTACAGATGTGAGTGCTTCGGGTCAGTAGTCATTTAGGCTGGTTACCTTGGTGTTCTTGGGCACAGGGACTATGGTGGTCTGCTTGAAACATGTTGATATTATACTCGATCAGGGACAGGTTGA
The DNA here is from genome assembly GCF_018296145.1 of Oncorhynchus tshawytscha. Classification (NCBI taxonomy): domain Eukaryota; kingdom Metazoa; phylum Chordata; class Actinopteri; order Salmoniformes; family Salmonidae; genus Oncorhynchus; species Oncorhynchus tshawytscha. Next base: position 57,006,421 of record NC_056434.1, on the reverse strand, counting down.
AACTTGCCAGTTGGTCAGCGCATGCTCAGAGTACACTTCCTGGGAGTCCTTCTGTGAATTTTGTCCAGTTTAAAGGTCTTACTCACATCGGCTACGGAGTGCGTGATCACACAGTCTTCCGGAACAGCTGATGCTCTCATGCATGCTTCAGTGTTGCTCCCCAAATACAGGTGTGCCAGGCTTGTAGCGTCATACAAATCAAATCAAATCAAATTTTATTTGTCACATACACATGGTTAGCAGATGTTAATGCGAGTGTAGCGAAATGCTTGTGCTTCTAGTTCCCGACAATGCAGTAATAACCAACAAGTAATCTAACTAACAATTCCAAAACTACTGTCTTATACACACAAGTGTAAGGGGAAAAATAATATGTACATAAAGATATATGAATGAGTGATACCAGAGACGACTCGAGGCTATAATCTCTTCCAAAGGTAAAATGTTTACTTATGTAAATGTGATTTCAGGTTTTTCTATTTAGTACATTTGCAAAAATGTCTAAACCTGTTTTTGCTTTGTCATTATGGGTAATTGTGTGTAGATTGGGTGGGGGGGGTATAATTTCATCCATTTTAGAGTGAGGCGGTAATGTAACGAAATGTGGAAAAAGACAAGAGTTCTGAAATCTTTCCGAATGCACTGTATCATCTCAGCATCCTGCCTACACAGCCCATGAGGAGACAGACAGGAGCAAGACCTTCTGCATTTTCTCTAGTCTCCACTGATGAGGAGCAAAAGGACAGATTAGGCAATAAAAAGTTAGGGAACAAGGGAGTGAGGAAAAGGTGTGTGGTCAAGTGGTGAGATCAGAGCTGAGATGACTGAACGAACACTTCTATGGCACAGAGCGAGGGTACGTCCTCCCCTGGATTACCCAAGACTCCCTCCCCCCAACCTATCTTGCTACTTCCACTCCATTAGAGCGGTTCCCAAGGCTGTGGGCCACATGGCCAGTCAGTGGGGCTGGCAGAGGATGAACCCTAACCGACCATGGCCAGGCTCGGGCAGGATGTCACATCCAGACCAGCCAAGCAAACAGCCTCTGTGAGACGCTCAGTCCCAGTTCCAAGCCCAGCTCTGCACAATTGAGTTGGCTGACACTCAACAGCCAGCTCCCTGGACCATCTCCAGTCTATAGCTTCTTAGCAGGGCTATTGCAAAGGTCCTTTAGAGGGACTCCGGTCTGGTGTGAGGGTGTGGAAGCTACGGCACATAGAGACGCCTTTTGGACAGGCTGAGGTGTGACTTGGCATGGACTGTCTCAGACTGGGGACAGGACCTTCTGGCTGCCACCTCACGACTCACGCTGTATCCTTTCACCTTCCACCACCCGCAGAATGAGGTGAGAACACACTCCAGACAGAGATGAGTATTGTAGATATTGGTGTTTGATGGTGGTGGATGAGGTGAATTTCCCTTTTTACTATGTAAAGCACTTTGAGTTCTGCAAAAGCACTATATGAATTCAGTCGATTTTTATTATAAGCCTAGATGTTGAAGAGCCTTCTTTCCTCTCACCATCTCTCTTACCAAGAGCAGCTCTTTAAGCAATAACCAGATGGTAAAGAATTCCATAGACACACTTCATTCCAGATAGCCTCGTCCCAGATCTGTCCATTGGTGCTGTTTAGCCAAACACCTACTCTAATACTGAGAAGTCTGTGGAAAGGTAACTCTAGTGGTAATGGAGGGGGATTGCACCCTGTCTGTTTTCTAAAGTATTTGGGTTCAACAAGTTGCCTCAGTACTCTCAGAAAGGTGGAGCCTGAACCACACTGACTGACTGATCATAGAAGTCTGGCATCGCTAATACTCTTACCACAGATCTCAATGTGGTAATAATAAAGATTCACAACTTCAAGCATTGAGTTGATTTGTGCAAACATGTTTTTATCTCTTTAGTTGTAAAACAAACAAGTATTTCTCCTGGTTTCTCCACTCTCTTTCTCCCTCTTCTCTCTCTTGCACAACAAACCTACATACAATTTCATTTACTACTGTTGTTTTTAGAATTTTGTACAGACAGGAGAGCTAAAAAAAACACTGGTCCGTGTTTCTGTAACTTTCCATTTCTTTTGAAGAGGTGGGGAGGTTATTTTTAAAGATTGACTAAGCAAGCAGACATTTGAAGGTGGTGATGATAATAAAGTTAAAGTACATAAATGAGGCAGTTGGTTACTTGGCTCGAGTTAATTTCCACAAGACCTGGGCTCGTAGGACCTGACAGAGAGCGCTTGTTTTCAAGGCCCCTTAATTCAGCAAACTAACACACAAATGTATGCACGCGCGCATAGACGGGAAAGACAAACATACACACACACCGGTTCCCAGTGGGGGAGGGAGGTAGTGAGAGTTGCTTAAAGTGGCACTTACTTTTGTTGTTATTGTTCCCTCTGAAATAATGTCTCGAACTGAGCCCAGGAAACCATTAAAGTTCCACAGAAAGGAAGAAAGAGCGAGTGAGTGAAATGAGTGAAATAGGAAGGGACAGATGGAGAGCAAAGCAGAGGGTGACAAAACGGTTGCCAATGACAAAAGGGAAGACGATAAAAAGAAGTAAGGAATATTTGTTGCTTGGGCTGGTAGTTGACGACGGCCTTTTTAAGGACTTTTTAGTAGCAGCTGTAGTTACCTACCTCCCCTCAGTCTCATTCAGCTCAGTTCTTAGTCTTGAAATACAAAAGCACACAGTCCGAGAGCAAGCCATCATCCATCACTAGTCAATAACAATCAATCTTCCAAGTTGCCTTGGTGTGTGTGCCTGTTAAGTAGGCATTTAAGTAGAAAGCTGAACACTGTAGAATTAAGTATAGAAAGTTATATCGCTGACTTGCATAAATTGAGAACATAAAAATTATCAGACATTTAACCAAAACTAGTTATAATACAGGACAAATGGAGAAAGTACATTATACAGTATGTCTTTGAGTAAGTAGAGTAGAATCTAAACTCAGCAATTTCAGGACCTTGTCTTTCAAAAGATCATTTGTAAAAATCCAAATCACTTCACAGATCTTCATTGTAAAGGGTTGAAACACTGTTTCCCATGCTTGTTCAATGAACCATAAACAATTAATGAACATGCACCTGTTTAACGGTCATTAAGACACTAACAGCTTACAGACTGGAGGCAATTAACCTCTCTGGGATATGTGGGACGCTAGCGTCCCACCTGGCCAAAAGCCAGGGAAAATGCAGAGCGCCAAATTCAAATAAATTACTATAAAAATCGAACTTTCATGAAATCACACATGCAAGATAGCAAATTAAAGCTACACTTGTTGTGAATCCAGCCAACATGTCAGATTTCAAAAAGGCTTTTCGGCGAAAGCAGACGATGCTATTATCTGAGGATAGCACCTCCGTAAACAAAGAGAGAAACCATATTTCAACCCTGCAGGCGCGACACAAAATGCAGAAATAAAAATATAATTCATGCCTTTGACGAGCTTCTTTTGTTGGCACTCCAATATGTCCCATAAACATCACAAATGGTCCTTTTTGTTCGATTAATTCTGTCGATATATATCCAAAATATCTGATCCAGTTTGAACCAGAAAAACACTGGTTCCAACTTTCTCAACGTGACTACAAAATATTTCAAAAGTTACCTGTAAACTTTGCCAAAACATTTCAAACTACTTTTGTAATACAACTAAGTATTTTTTTACGTAAATAAATCGATAAAATTGAAGACTGGATGATCTGTGGTTCAATACAGGAAGAAGACAAACTGAAGCTAGCTTTCTGGTCACGCGCCTCTATCTAACAGTACACTTCAAGTGACCCTTGTTCAAGACCCTTGTTCAAGTCCAATTTCTAAAGACTGTTGACATCCAGTGGAAGCGATAGCAACTGCAAGAAGGTCCCTTAGAAATCTGGATTCCCAATTGAAAAGAGCGTGACCTCAACAAACAAAAAAAATCTGAATGGTTTGTTCTCAGGGTTTCGCCTGCTGAATAAGTTCTGTTATACTCAGACATGATTCAAACAGTTTTAGAAAATTCAGTGTTTTCTATCCAAATCTACTAATAATATGCATATTGGTGGAAGAGTAGGTTAACATCTCACAGCAAGAACAGGCAAATCTGGTGCAGTCATGAGCAGGAGATGCACTGCAGTACTTCATGCAGCTGGTGGCCACACCAGATACTGACTTTCTTTTGATTTTGACCCCTCCTTTGTTCAGGGACACATTATTCCATTTCTGTTAGTCACATGTCTGTGGAACTTGTTCGTTCGTCTCAGTTGCTGAATCTTATGTTCATACAAATATTTACACGTTAAGTTTGTTGAAAATAAGCGCAGTTGACAGTGAGAGGACGTTTCTTTTTTGCTGAGTTTATAAAACCGATGCATTCCTGTGTGATGGAGATCCCTGCTCTAATCCCTCTATGACTACCTCTAAGGTTTCGGTAATATAGGTCATTCTGTTCACTCTGAGATTCTTAAGAGGTCAACAGGACAGAGGAGCAATACCCTCTCTCCGTGGAGACTAGCGAGCACACATACAATGCAGCCATAGTATATAAATCATCGCTCTTTTACTCCACTACCTCTCCCCACCATCCGTGTTCTAGACCCATCCACCTCATCAGTACAGGCGGGGGGGGGTGTGACAGTTGTTTTCATAGGGCTGACAGGGTCCATAATGCATTGATTAAGGTACAGGAGGCGCCTGGACATGGCAAAGCCTCTCATTGTGCTTTCACTCACCGGTAGAGCGGTTGAGAGAGAGGGAGGTGGGGACAAGCCCAGCACCATTAGATAGTTCAGAGTGTTCCATTATGAATTGAAACTATCCCAGATTTTTTTTCTCCATGCAATTTATTAATTTGCTGTACATAAATGTTTTGTTACATACAATTGAAGTATTTCAATGTCTTCGTTTGCGGGACTTTCATTTTTACTGTCCCTTAAACATCTGCTTCTCCCATCTCTAGAAGGAGCAGTCCAGTCTTGTCTTTTTTCAGTCCTTCCCTATCCTCTACTGTGTGTGTGTGTTCCTCCCCTTCCATCTCTCTGTGTATAACTCAAGGTATGCAGTGGCAGGTAGAAACATGCTTAGCAGTGCAACTCTCACGACTCAGCTTGTGCTACTTTTTCTTTGTTTTTCACATGTGACTTCACACTCTGTGTCACTTAGATGTGCATCTCTCTGCCCAGATTAAGTGACATTGTGTGAGTTTGAGGTATTCGTAGGCTTTTTTCGGGGGAGTTATGCTGGTGTAGTGTTTGAGCATTGGACATGGTCCAAATGGCTTGTAGCCTGTATTGCTTATCAGGACTAAGTTTATTGCTGGTGATGTAATTCAAATAATTAACTAGCCCTACTATATGGCCCATCTACATTACCATCCATGTTGTATTCTAGCGCTCAGGAACTCGTTTGATCTCAGACCTGCTCTATAGCATCTATTTACGATTAACAGAAGTATACCTGATCCCAGACCTCCTGTTTAAAGTGGATGTGTCCCCATGTATCCAAAGTGACCTACAGTCATGTGTGCATACAGTTTGCATGTATAGGTGGCACCGGGGATCAAACCCACTATCCTGGTGTTGCAAGAGCCTTGCTCTATCAACTGAGCTCTATGCTAGCTCTATGCTATTTACCATAAACAACTGTAGATATTATGTAGCAGCACTATGTGCTTATGTCTCATCAGCTCAACAGGTCTGGGCACAGCAACGTGTCCTTTCTTTTTCTCCCTCCTTTCTTTCTTTGTACTATGACCAACTGTGCAAAGAAAGCAGCCACCATGCAGGTTTGGATTAAAGGATGGATGGGGGTGGGAAAAGAAGCTATTCAATGAATTTGATTATTTTAAGGAGAGATAAACTAGAGCCCCATAACATCTGTGATATGGACGCAATCACGGAATCCATACATTAAAACGGATTTCAATTCAACAATATAAGACATTTTATTGAGCTTAGTAGGAAATTGCTGGGCTATATTATTCTGTTGTGTGGATGACAGGGTTTCTTATTGAGAGGGCTATCTGTTCTTTCTCAAATCTAATGCTCTGCCTTAGTTGGCTCATTTCTGTACTGGCTAGACTGATTGTTCTGTTATGTGGGTGGAATACTGTGCTGCTGGCCCAGTGGCATACCCCCTAACCCCCCTCTCTTTCAGACGCCCCTGTCAGAGAACCTTTGGCCATCAAAACGAGATCAAACCAGCCCAGACCCATTTTCACCCTCTCTGTGAAGTTTATAAGCTAAACGCTCCCCCCTTCACCCCTTTCCCTTCCCTCTCTCCCCTAAATTGCAGCCTTTCTTTCTGGCAGTTAATTGTTGTTTGATTTAAGCTCAGCGAGAGACCACCAACAGTGTGCCTCACAGTAGAAACATTTGTATAACATTTTCAGTCATTTCTTTCTCGCTTTTGTCTCACAATCATCCTCTGTTTTCATTTTTTTATTAGTTTGCCCTGCTTACGTTTTCAACAAATCATTAACAGCCATGGTGTGGTGCCGCAGTCAGGGGCTAATTCATTCTCCCAGCCACTGACAGGGTTGACGGGTCAGGTGTTAGGGTTCACGTGGTTGCGTCAGATGATGGCTCGTTGAGTCTTGCTGGGCGTGGATGAGGGGGGGTGGAGGGAATAGATAGATTGAGACAGAAGGGGTGTGTGGGTTGTGGGGGTGAAAGGAAGGGAGTGTTCAAGTTTTATTAGTAACTCATCAAAAAAAGAAACGTCCTCTCACTGTCATCTGTTTATTTTCAGCAAACTTAACGTGTAAATATACATAAAAGATTCAACACCTGAGCCATGAACTGAAAAAGTTCCGCAGGCATGCGACTAACAGAAATGGAATAATGTGTCCCTGAACAAAGGGTCAAAATCAAAAGTAACGATCAGTATATGGTGTGGCCACCAGCTGCATTAAGTACTGCAGTGCATCTCCTCCTCATGGACTACACCAGATTTGCCTGTTCTTGCTGTGAGATGTCACCCGACTCTTCCACCAAGGCACCTGCAATTTCCCGGACATTTCTGGGGGGAATGGCGTTGAGATTGCCTGCAATGACAACAAGCTCAGTCCGATGATGCTGTGACACACCGCCCCAGACCATGACGGACCCTCCACCTCCAAATCGGTCCCGCTCCAGAGTATAGGCTTCAGTGTAACGCTCATTCCTTCGATAAAGGCAAATCCGACCATCACTCCTGGTGTGACACAACCGTGACTCGTCAGTGAAGAGCACTTTTTGCCAGTCCTGTCTGGTCCAGCGACGGTGGGTTTGTGCCCATAGGCAATGTTGTTGCCGGTGATATCTCTTGAGGACCTACCTTACAACAGGCCTAGAAGCCCTCAGTCCAGCCTCTCTCAGCCTATTGCGGACAGTCTGAGCACTGATGGAGGGATTGTGCGTTCCTGGTGCAACTCGGGCAGTTGTTGTTGCCATCATATACCTGTCCCGCAGGTGTGATGTTCGGATGTACCGATCCTGTGCAGGTGTTACACGTGGTCTGCCACTGCGAGGACGATCAGCTGTCTATTCTGTCTCCCTGTAGCGCTGTCTTCGGCTTCTCATTGTACGAACATTGCAATGTATTTCCCTGGCCACATCTGCAGTCCTCATGCCTCCTTGCAGCATGCCTAAGGCACGTTCGCTTGTGTAGCTTTGGTTGAAAAGCATATTTTGAAAAGCTGAGATGAGTGTTGTTAACAAAAGGCTAAGCTTGTGTTTGAATAAATATATTCAAATGAAATGAAATAAATATATTGAAACACAAGCTTAGCCTTTTGTTAACAACACTGTCATCTCAGATTTTGCTTTTCAACCAAAGCTACACAAGCATTTGTGTAAGAGTATTGATAGCCTAGCATAGCATTACGCCTAGCATTCAGCAGGCAACATTTTTACAAAAACAAGAAAAGCATTCAAATAAAATAATTTACGTTTGAAGAACTTTGGATGTTTTCAATGAGGAGACTCTCAGTTGGATAGCAAATGTTCAGTTTTTCCAAAAAGATTATTTGTGTAGGAGAAATCGCTCTGTTTTGTTCATCACGTTTGGCTAAGAAAAAAAAACGAAAATTCAGTCATTACAACGCCAAACTTTTTTCCAAATTAACTCCATAATATCGACAGAAACATGGCAAATGTTGTTTAGAATCATCCTCAAGGTGTTTTTCACATATCTATTCGATGATAAACCCTTCGTGGCAGTTGGGTTTCTCCTCAGTAGCAAACGGAAAGTACTGCAGCTGGAGATTACGCAATAATTGCAACGGAGGACACCAAGCGACAACCTGCTAAATGTAGTTTCTTATGGTCAATCTTCCAATGATATGCCTACAATACATCACAATGCTGCAGACACCTTGGGGAAAACGTGGAAAACGTAAGCTGACTCCTAGCTCCTCCTAACTCCTAGCTCCTAGCCATATAAGGAGTCATTGCCATGAGGCGGTTTCAAAAAATGCAGCACTTCCTGATTGGATTTTTATCTGTTTTTTTTTCTGTAACATCAGTTCTGTGGCACTCACAGACAATATCTTTGCAGTTTTGGAAACGTCAGAGTGTTTTCTATCCAAAGCTGTCAATTATATGCATAGTCGAGCATCTTTTCGTGACAAAATATCTTGTTTAAAACGGGAACGTTTTTCATCCAAAAATTAAAATGGCACCCCCTATATCCAACTGGTTAAACCCTTTAAAATGAAGATCTGTGAAGTTATTTTGATTTTACGAATTATCTTTGAAAGACAGGGTCCTGAAAAACGTCTGTTTCTTTTCTTTTTTCCTGGGTTTATGTATGGGATACGCATGGTATACAGTGCTTTCGGGGTTTTTCAAAATTGTTACTTTACATCCTTATTCTAAAATGGTTTTGATAAATAAAATCCTCAGCTATCTACACACAACACCCCATTGTGACAAATCAAAACAGGTTTTTAGAAATGTTTGCAAATGTATAAAAAATAAAAACAGGTACTTTATTTAAATAAGTACTCAAACCCTTTGCTCCCGAGTGGCGCAGCGGTTTAAGGCACTGCATCTCAGTGCTAGTGACATCACTACAGACCCTGGTTCGATTCCAGGCTGTATCACAACCGACCGTGATTGGGAGTCCCATAGGGCGGTGCACAATTGACCCAGCGTCATCCTGGTATGGGTTTCGCTGGGGTAGGCCGTTATTGTAAATAATAATTTGTTCTTGACTGACTTGCCAAAAATATCAGACTCAACATTGAGCTCAGGTGCTTTGTGTTCTAATTGATCATCCTTGATGTTTCTGCAACTTGATTGGAGTCCACCTGTGGTAAATTCAATTAATTGGACAAAACATTTCTGCAGCTTTGAAGGTCCACAAGAACACAGTGGTCCCCATCATTCTTAAATGGAAGAAGTTTGGAACCAAGACTCTTCCTAGAGTTGGCTGCCTGGCCAAACTGAGCAATTGGGGGAGAAGGGCATTGGTCAGGGAGATGACCAAGAACCCGATGGTCACTCTGAAAAAGCTCTAGAGTTCCTCTGTGGAGATGGGAGAACCTTCCAGAAGGACAACCATCTCTGCAGCACCCTACCAATCAGGCCTTTTATAGTAGTTGCCAGACGAAGCCACTCCTCAGTAAAAGGCACATGGCAGCCCGCTTGGAGTTTGCCAAAAGGCACATAGACTCTCAGACAATGAGATTGAACTAAATTACTATTGCACCATAGTACTCACTTCTGTCATCATCAAGTGCTTTGAGAGACTAGTCAAGGATCTTTCACCTCCACCTTACCTGCCACCCTAGATCCATTTCAATTTGCATACCGCCCCAATAGGTCCACAGACAATGCAATCACCATCACACATGCGGTGACCTCACCCATTACAACCAGCATGTCCAGTGATACAACCTCTCATCACCCAGTGCCTGGGCTTACCTCCGCTGTACCCGCACCCCACCATACCCCTGTCTGCGCATTATGCCCTGAATATATTCTACCATGCCCAGAAATCTGCTCCTTTTATTCTCTGTCCCCAACACTCTAGGCGACCAGTTTTTTGATAGCCTTTAGCCGCACCCTCATTCTACTCCTCCTCTGTTCCGTGGGTGATGTGGAGGTAAACCCAGGCCCTGCATGTCCCCAGGCACCCTCATTTGTTGACTTCTGTAATCGAAAAAGCCTTGGTTTCATGCATGTCAACATCAAAAGCCTCCTCCCTAAGTTTGTTTAACTCACTGCTTTTGCACACTCTGCTAACCCTGATGTCCTTGCCGTGTCTGAATCCTGGCTCAGGAAGGCCACCAAAAATTCTGAGATTTCCATACCCAACGATAACATTTTCCGTCAAGATAGAACTGCCAAAGGGGGAGGAGTTGCAGTCTACTGCAGAGAGAGCCTGCAAAGTAATGTCATACTTTCCAGGTCCATACACAAACAGTTCGAACTACTAATTTTGAAAATTACTCTCTCCAGAAATAAGTCTCTCACTGTTGCCGCCTGCTACCGACCCCCCTCAGCTCCCAGCTGTGCCCTGGACACCAATTGATCGCCCCCCATCTAGCTTCAGAGTTTGTTCTGTTAGGTGACCTAAACTGGGATATGCTTAACACCCCGGCAGTCCTACAATCTAAGCTAGATGCCCTCAATCTCACACAAATCATCAAGGAACCCACCAGGTACAACCCTAAATCTGTAAACAAGGGCACCCTCATAGACGTCATCCTGACCAACTGGCCCTCCAAATACACCTCACTGGTCTTCAACCAGGATCTCAGCGATCACTGCCTCATTGCCTGTATCCGCTACGGAGCCGCAGTCAAACGACCACCCCTCATCACTGTCAAACGCTCCCTAAAACACTTCTGTGAGCAGGCCTTTCTAATCGACCTGGCCCGGGTATCCTGGAAGGACATTGACCTCATCCCGTCAGTTGAGGATGCCTGGTCATTCTTTAAAAGTAACTTCCTCACCATTTTAGATAAGCATGCTCCGTTCAAAAATGCAGAACTAAGAACAGATATAGCCCTTGGTTCACTCCAGACCTGACTGCCCTCAACCAGCACAAAAACATCCTGTGGTGGACTGCAATAGCATCGAATAGTCCCCGCGATATGCAACTGTTCAGGGAAGTCAGGAACCAATACACGCAGTCAGTCAGGAAAGCTAAGGCCAGCTTCTTCAGGCAGAAATTTGCATCCTGTAGCTCCAACTCCAAAAAGTTATGGGACACTGAAGTCCATGGAGAACAAGAGCACCTCCTCCCAGCTGCCCACTGCACTGAGGCTAGGTAACACGGTCACCACCGATAAATCCATGATTATCGAAAACTTCAACAAGCATTTCTCAACGGCTGGCCATGCCTTCCGCCTGGCTACTCCAACCTCAGCCAACAGCTCCACCCCCCGCAGCTACTCGCCCAAGTCTCTCCTTTTTTAAATCCAGATAGCAGATGTTCTGAAAGAGCTGCAAAACCTGGACCCGTACAAATCAGCTGGGCTTGACAATCTGGACCCTCTATTTCTGAAACTATCCGCCGCCATTGTCGCAACCCCTATTACCAGCCTGTTCAACCTCTCTTTCATATCGTCTGAGATCCCCAAGGATTTGAAAGCTGCCGCAGTCATCCTCCTCTTCAAAGGGGGAGACACCCTGGACCCAAACTGTTACAGACCTATATCCATCCTGCCCTGCCTATCTAAGGTCTTCGAAAGCCAAGTCAACAAACAGGTCACTGAACATCTCGAATCCCACCGTACCTTCTCCGCTGTGCAATCGGGTTTCCGAGCCGGTCACGGGTGCACCTCAGCCACGCTCAAGGTACTAAACGATATCATAACCGCCATTGATAAAAGACAGTACTGTGCAGCCGTCTTCATCGACCTTGCCAAGGCTTTCGACTCTGTCAATCACTATATTCTTATCGGCAGACTCAGTAGCCTCGTTTTTTCGGATGTCTGCCTTGCCTGGTTCACCAATTACTTTGCAGACAGAGTTCAGTGTGTCAAATCGGAGGGCATGCTGTCCGGTCCTCTGGCAGTCTCTATGGGGGTGCCACAGGGTTCAATCCTCGGACCGACTCTTTTCTCTGTATATATCAATGATGTTGCTCTTGCTGCGGGCGATTCCCTGATCCACCTCTACGCAGACGACACCATTCTATATACTTCCGGCCCGTCCTTGGACACTGTGCTATCTAACCTCCAAACGAGCTTCAATGCCATACAACACTCCTTCCGTGGCCTCCAACTGCTCTTAAACGTTAGTAAAACCAAATGCATGCTTTTCAACCGTTCGCTGCCTGCACCCGCACGCCTGACCAGCATCACCACCCTGGATGGTTCCGACCTTGAATATGTGGACATCTATAAGTACCTAGGTGTCTGGCTAGACTGTAAACTCTCCTTCCAGACTCATATCAAACATCTCCAATCAAAAATCAAATCTAGAGTCTGCTTTCTATTCCGCAACAAGGCCTCCTTCACTCACGCCGCCAAACTTACCCTAGTAAAACTGACTATCCTACCGATCCTCGACTTCGGCGATGTCATCTACAAAATTGCTTCCAACACTCTACTCAGCAAACTGGATGCAGTTTATCACAGTGCCATCCGTTTTGTCACTAAAGCACCTTATACCACCCACCACTGCGACTTGTATGCTCTTGTCGGCTGGCCCTCGCTACATATTCGTTGCCAGACCCACTGGCTCCAGGTCATCTACAAGTCCATGCTAGGTAAAGCTCCGCCTTATCTCAGTTCACTGGTCACGATGGCAACACCCATCCGTAGCACGCGCTCCAGCAGGTGTATCTCACTGATCACCCCTAAAGCCAACACCTCATTTGGCCACCTTTCGTTCCAGGTCTCTGCTGCCTGTGACTGGAACGAATTGCAAAAATCGCTGATTTCTGCTATCTGAGCAGCTAACCGATCGCTGCAGCTGTACATAGTCCATCGGTAAATAGCCCACCCTTTTTTACCTACCTCATCCCCATACTGTTTTTATTTACTTTTCTGCTCTTTTGCACACCAATATCTCTACCTGTACATGACCATCTGATCATTTGTCACTCCAGTGTTAATCTGCAAAATTTTTATTATTCGCCTACCTCCTCATGCCTTTCGCACACAATGTATATAGACTCCCCCTTTTTTTCTACTGTGTTATTGACTTGTTAATTGTTTACTCCATGTGTAACTCTGTGTTGTCTGTTCACACTGCTATGCTTTATCTTGGCCAGGTCGCAGTTGCAAATGAGAACTTGTTCTCAACTAGCCTACCTGGTTAAATAAAGGTGAAATAAATTTTAAAAAATAAACACTGCTTTATCCCATCTGGACAAGAGGAATACCTATGTAAGAATTGACTACAGCTCAGCATTCAAAACCGTAGGGCCCTCCAAGCTCATCATTAAGCTTAAGGCCCTGGTTCTCAACCTTGCACAGTGCAATTGGGTCTTGGACTTCCTGACGGCCCGCACCCAGGTGGTGAATGTAGGAAACAACATCTCCACTCTCTGATCCTCAACACTGGGGCCCCACTGGTGCCCTCTTGACGAGTGGTGGTGTTGTCGGTCCGTGACATGTCCTTCGTGATGTGGACGCAGAGGAACTTAAAACTTGTGACTCTACTGCAGTCACTCTTATGTGGATCGGGGCATGTTTCCTTTTTTTCTCTGCTTTGCTATTTTGTTTTGCTGACATTTGAAGGAGAATTTATTTTCATTACACCATAATGCCAGTTAATTTACCTCCTCCCTATAGGCTGATGCGTCGTTGTTGGTGTTAGGAATATTATGAATAAATGACTAAACAATATCCTCATTTTAAATAGAACTGTAACTAAGTAAACTTATACTCTGTTTCATTGTATCTGATTAACAATATGAGTTCATAAGAAGGGATTATGTGGCATGAACAAGGAGTAATTAAATATAACGAACACCATTCCAAACTAGTCTGGAGAGGAATGGGTTGTGGGTTAAGTAAGCAGATAGGTTAACGACCCTATGGTTGAACCGGCAAAACTTAGCTCTGGGGTGTTTTAGATAAGACAGTGAGTGCATTCCTAGGTTTTCTGTTAATTAGAACTGTCAGCTAAGTGGTGATCGATAATGGTGAGGGTTCAAGAGTTAATTCAGTTATATTGTGTGTCCTGTGTGTGTGTTAGTGAGTTGGAATTAACTTTTAAACTCACTTAATTCTCGGTCGAAAGGAGGAGATTCATTCTAGAAGCAATGAAATGACGTCATGTTATTGTATATAAACTGTTGCTTGTGGTAACGTGGCAGCTCTCTCCGAGAATAAATTCTGTTACCTATTATTGACTGGTCTCCGTCTATTTTATGAAAACAAGAATCTTACAAATTCTCATAAAATTTGTAATTAATGAAAACATATTTGAATAATTAAATTACAGTAACAGTTGGTTATCAGGCCTACAACCGTGGTGTCATCAGAACTTTAAGTTGGTGTTGCGAAAAGCCATGCAGTCATGGGTGAACAGGGAATACAGCAGAGGACTGATGACACCCTTTGGGGGCCCTGTGTTATGAGTCAGTGTGTGGGGGGTTGTTGCCTATCCTCTCAGCCTGTGGTTTGCCTGTCAAGACGTCCAGTATCGTTGCAGAGGGTGGTGTCCAGACCCAGGGCTCTGAGCTTTGTGTTGAGCTTGAAGGGAACAATAGTATTGAATGTTAAACTGTTGTCAATGAACAGCATTCTCAGATAGGTGTACCTATTGTCCAGATGTGTTACGGTCATGTGAATGGCGTCTTCCGTTGATCTGTTGGAGCATTAGACAAATTGGTGTGGGTCCAGTGTGCCTGACATGAGTTTGGACGTGTTTGCTTTGCCATTTAACTCAGACTGGTTTATTTTTCAAAACAGTGGCTGCACCACTTGGTCTGAATTTTCTGAGACATGCAAGGCTTTTTTTAGGGAGAGAAGGGGGATTCCAGAAAACCGATCAGCACTACTGGCAGAAAGAGTTGGGGCCATAACATAAAGGCTAAGTCATACTCAGTCATGCAGAGCAGGTTGGGGGCTCAGGTGGCTGGGACTGGGGCAGTATATGTTTGTGTCTGTACTGTTTTCCTGCCCATAAAAGATCTTGGGCAATATAGAGAAGGCTGGGACTGTATGTCGTTGGCTGGGGTTGGTGCTGTATGTCTGTCTTTAACGGATAACATACAGCCATACTCCCACAGATGTGCTGGGGCTGGTCCTGTATGTCTGTAGCTGTCTGTGCTGCCTCCCTGCCCATAAAGACGTGGAGAGTTGAGGAGAAAGGGCCCTGTGAGTCTTGATGCCTGTAAAGCTGCTCGCTGCCTTCGGTCTGTCGGGCTCTATCGAAATAAGATCCTGTAAAAATATTTTCTCGTCATTAACCTGTCGTCCATGGAGCACTGATGCAGAGCTGTGCAGGGGCGGAAGGGGTGGGGCAAACCCTGGGAGTGGGGGTGAGGGTGTTTCAATTTGTGTGTGTGTTTGTCCATGTTTGTGTGTCCGTACCATGTGAGAGACAAAACAACTTGGAGTTGAGTTTGTTTGTATCTTTCATTGGTGCCATACTCATCTTTCCGCCTCCAACAGCCTTCACCATTCTCACCCTGAACACTGATGTGTAGGTAGGTCTGTGTGTTAGTGTGACCCAGTTTGTTTACGTGTCATTCAGCAATGCATGGCAGGGACCCCCTCAGTCCTGTATGTCTGTGGATAATGTGAATGTGTGTGTTAAGACTCTGAGAGACAGAATGAGAGTGGAGGTCATTGTGAACTGTGTGTGTTATAATTGGGAGGGACAGATAGGGTCTTTATTTGTCTTTGGCTGTGAGTGACACACACATCCAATTTTCTAGGTGATTGTGACCCTGTGTCAGAGCTGGCCTGGGTCTGAGTCATACTAAGCCCTCTGTGTCCAGTGTCAGTTCAGACACACCTGGGTTGTGTTAATTTGGGCATAATGTAGCAAAACACTTTGCAATGGAGAACTGGTGTTTCTTATTGGATAAGTTCAAGTAGTCCCTCCTTGCCAAATTAAATTGTATTTTAGTTGCGAAATGTATTCCTAGCTCCGACAGTGCAGTAATATCTTAACAATACACACACATCTAAAAAGTAAAAAAAAAAATGGAATTAAGAAATATGGAAATATTAGGACAAGCAGTGTTGGAATCTGGAGTGTGTGTATATACTGTGTATTCAGACCCCTTGACTCAAGGATGATCAATGGAAACAGAATGGAAGGACAACCATCTGCGGAACTCCACCAATCAAGTCTTTATGGTAAAGTGGCCAGACGGAGGCCACTCCTCAGTAAAAGGCACATGACGGCCCTCTTGGAGTTTGCCAAAAGACACCTAAAGACTCTGACCATGAGAAACAAGATTCTCTGGTCTGATGAAACCAAGATTGAATTCTTTGGCCTGAATGTGTGTGTCACTTCTGGAGGAAACCTGGCACCATCCCTACGGTGAAGTATGGTGGCGGCAGCATCATGCTGTGGGGATGTTTTTCAGTGGCTTGGACAGGGAGACTAGTCAGGATCGAGGGAAAGATGATCAGAGCAAAGTACAGCGAGATCCTTGATGATAACCTGCTCAGGACCTCAGACTGAGGTGAAGGTTCACTTTCCAGCAGGACAACGACCCTAAGCACACAGTCCGGACAAGTCTCAATGTCCTTGAGTGGCCCAGCCAGACCCTGGACTTGAACCCGATCGAACATCTCTGGAGAGACATGAAAATATTTGTGCAGCAATTAGAGGTCGACCAATTATGATTTTTCAACGCAGATACCAATTATTGGAGGACAAAAAAAGCCGATACCGATTAATCGGCCGTTTTTTTGTTTGTTTTGTTTTTGTTGTAATCATGACAATTACAACAATACTGAATGATCTACTTTTATTTTAACTTAATATAATACATCAATAAAATCAATTTAGCCTCAAGTAAATAATGAAATATGTTCAATTTGGTTTAAATAATGCAAAAACAAAGTGTTGGAGAAGAAAGTAAAAGTGCAATATGTGCCATGTAAAAAAGCTAACGTTTAAGTTCCTTGCTCAGAACATGAAAACATATGAAAGCTAGTGGTTTCTTTTAACATGAGTCTCCAATATTCTCAGGTAAGAAGTTTTAGGTTGTAGTTATTATAGGACTATTTCTCTCTGTACCATTTGTATTTCATATAACTTTGACTATTGGATGTTCTTATAGGCACTTCAGTATTGCCAGTGTAACAGTATAGCTTCCGTCCTTCTCCTCGCCTGGGCTCGAACCAGGAACACATCGACAACAGCCACCCTCGAAGCATCATTACCCATCGCTCCACAAAAGCCGCGGCCCTTGCAGAGCAAGGGGAACAACTACTTCAAGGTCTCAAAGCGAGTTACGTCACCGATTGAAATGCCATTAGTGCGCGCCCAGCTAACTAGCTAGCCATTTCACATCAGTTACACCAGAATAATCACGGGAGTTGATAGGCTTGAAGTCATAAACAGCTCAATGCTTGAAGCACAAAAGTGCTGTTTGAATGAATGCTTACGAGCCTGCTGCTGCCTACCACCGCTCAGACTGCTCTATCAAATATCAAATCACAGACTTAATTATAACATAATAACACACAAATACGAGCCGTAGGTCATTAATATGGTCAAATCCGGAAACTCATTTAGAAAAGAAAAAGTTTATTCTTTCAGTGAAATACGGAACCGTTCTGTATTTTATCTAACGGGTGGCATCCAAGTCTAAATATTCCTGTTACATTGTACAACCTTCAATGTTATGTCATAATTACGTAAAATTCTGGCAAATTAGTTCGCAACGAGCCAGGCGGCCCAAAATGTTGCGTATACCCTGACGCTGCGTGCAATTAACGTAAGAGAAGTGACAATTTCCCTAAATCAAATCAAATCAAATTTTATTTGTCACATACACATGGTTAGCAGATGTTAATGCGAGTGTAGCGAAATGCTTGTGCTTCTAGTTCCGACAATGCAGTAATAACGAGCAAGTAATCTAACTAACAATTCCAAAAAAAACTACTGTCATACACAGTGTAAGGGGATAAAGAATATGTACATAAGGATATATGAATGAGTGATGGTACAGAGCAGCATAGGCAAGATACAGTAGATGATATAAGTACAGTATATACATATGAGATAAGTATGTAAACCAAGTGGCATAGTTAAAGTGGCTAGTGATACATGTATTACATAAGGATGCAGTCGATGATATAGAGTACAGTATCAACGTATGCATATGAGATGAACAATGTAGGGTAAGTAACATTATATAAGGTAGCATTGTTTAAAGTGGCTAGTGATATATTTACATAATTTCCCATCAATTCCCATGATTAAAGTGGCTGGAGTAGAGTCAGTGTCATTGACAGTGTGTTGGCAGTAGCCACTCAATGTTAGTGGTGGCTGTTTAACAGTCTGGTGGCCTTGAGATAGAAGCTGTTTTTCAGTCTCTCGGTCCCAGCTTTGATGCACCTGTACTGACCTCGCCTTCTGGATGGCAGCGGGGTGAACAGGCAGTGGCTCGGGTGGTTGATGTCCTTGATGATCTTTATGGCCTTCCTGTAGCATCGGGTGGTGTAGGTGTCCTGGAGGGCAGGTAGTTTGCCCCCGGTGATGCGTTGTGCAGACCTCACTACCCTCTGGAGAGCCTTACGGTTGAGGGCGGTGCAGTTGCCATACCAGGCGGTGATACAGCCCGCCAGGATGCTCTCGATTGTGCATCTGTAGAAGTTTGTGAGTGCTTTTGGTGACAAGCCGAATTTCTTCAGCCTCCTGAGGTTGAAGAGGCGCTGCTGCGCCTTCCTCACGATGCTGTCTGTGTGAGTGGACCAATTCAGTTTGTCTGTGATGTGTATGCCGAGGAACTTAAAACTTCCTACCCTCTCCACTACTGTTCCATCGATGTGGATGGGGGTGTTCCTCTGCTGTTTCCTGAAGTCCACAATCATCTCCTTAGTTTTGTTGACGTTGAGTGTGAGGTTATTTTCCTGACACCACACTCCGAGGGCCCTCACCTCCTCCCTGTAGGCCGTCTCGTCGTTGTTGGTAATCAAGCCTACCACTGTTGTGTCGTCCGCAAACTTGATGATTGAGTTGGAGGCGTGCATGGCCACGCAGTCGTGGGTGAACAGGGAGTACAGGAGAGGGCTCAGAACGCACCCTTGTGGGGCCCCAGTGTTGAGGATCAGCGGGGAGGAGATGTTGTTGCCTACCCTCACCACCTGGGGCGGCCCGTCAGGAAGTCCAGTACCCAGTTGCACAGGGCGGGGTCGAGACCCAGGGTCTCGAGCTTGATGACGAGCTTGGAGGGTACTATGGTGTTGAATGCCGAGCTGTAGTCGATGAACAGCATTCTCACATAGGTATTCCTCTTGTCCAGATGGGTTAGGGCAGTGTGCAGTGTGGTTGAGATTGCATTGTCTGTGGACCTATTTGGGCGGTAAGCAAATTGGAGTGGGTCAAGGGTGTCAGGTAGGGTGGAGGTGATATGGTCCTTGACTAGTCTCTCAAAGCACTTCATGATGACGGATGTGAGTGCTACGGGGCGGTAGTCGTTTAGCTCAGTTACCTTAGCTTTCTTGGGAACAGGAACAATGGTGGCCCTCTTGAAGCATGTGGGAACAGCAGACTGGTATAGGGATTGATTGAATATGTCCGTAAACACACCGGCCAGCTGGTCTGCGCATGCTCTGAGGGCGCGGCTGGGGATGCCGTCTGGGCCTGCAGCCTTGCGAGGGTTAACACGTTTAAATGTCTAGTTTAATATTGCCTGCTAACCTGGATTTCTTAACTTCTTATGGGCAGTATTGAGTAGCTTGGATAAGGTGCCTAGAGTAAACTGCCTCCTCCTCAGTCTCAGTTGCTAATATATGAATATTATTTGTAGGATATCTGGATAGGAAACATTCTGAAATTTCAAAAACTGTTTGAATGATGTCTGTGAGTATAACAGAACTCATATGGCAGGCTAAAACCTGAGGAAAAATCCAACCAGGAAGTGGGAAATCTGAGGTTGGTCGATTTTCAACTCAGCCCCTGTTGAAGATATAGTGGGATATTGGTCATGTTGCACTTCCTAAGGCTTCCACTAGATGTCACCCGTCTTTAGTAACGTGTTTGAGGCTTCTACTGTGAAGGGGGGCTGAGTGAGAGGGGAATGAGTCAGAGGTCTGCCAGCAGCCACGAGCTGGTCACGTGCATTCACGAGAGGTAGCTCCCGTTCCATTTGCTTTTCTGAAGACAAAGGAATTCTCCGGTTGGAACATTATTGAAGATTTATGTTAAAAACATCCTAAAGATTGATTCTATACATCGTTTGACATGTTCCTACGGACTGTAACGGAACTTCTTGACATTTCGTCTGCAACTAGTGAACGCGCTTCGTGAGTTTTGATTTGTTTACCAAACGCACTAAGGAAAGTATCTATTTGGACATAAATGATGGACATTATCAAAAAAATCAAACATTTATTGTGGAACTGGGATTCCTGGAAGATCATCAAAGGTAAGTGTATATTTATCATGTCATTTCTGACTTCTGTTGACTCTACAATATGGCAGATATCTTTTTGGCTTGTTGGGTCTCTGAGCGCCGTACTCAGATTATTGCATGGTTTGCTTTTTCTGTAAAGCTTTTTTTAAATCTGCCACAGCGGTTGCATTAACCTGTAGTGACACCCCTATCCAGTGAATGGGACCGTTGTCATCATCTGACACTAATTAGCATAACGCAGCGGACATAAATCTTCCTAGAAAATCTTCCTATTCATGAAAATCACAAGTTAAATATATTGGAACACATTTTAGCCTTTTGTTAATCACCCTGTAATCTCAGATTTTCAAAATATGCTTTACAGCCAACGCTAGACAAGCATTTGTGTAAGTTTATCATAGCCTAGCATAGCATTATGCCTTGCTAGCAGCAGGCAAACTTGTCACAGAAATCAGAATAGCAATCAAATTAAATATTTTACCTTTGATGAACTCACGAGACTCCCAGGTAGACAGCCAAAGTTCATTTTTTCCCAAAAGATTATTTTTGTAGGCAAAATTAGCTCCGTTTGTTCTTCACGTTTGTCTGAGAAATCGCCCGGAAATTGCGGTCACCACAACGCCGAAAAATATTCCAAATTAGCTCCATAGTATCGACAGAAACATGGCAAACGTTGTTTAGAATCCATCCTCAATGTGTTTTTCTAATATCTATTTGATAATATATCCGTCGGGACAATTCTTTTTTCACTAGGACCGATTGGCATAATGGCTACCTCTGTATTTTACGCGAGAATCTCTCTCAGAGCCACCATGTGACCACTTATGCAATGTTGGTGCCTACGGCTATTCTTCAACAGAAATGCGTAAAACTACGTCACAATGCTGTAGACACCTTGGGGAATACGTAGAAAGCGTAAGCTCGTTGATGGTACATTCACAGCTGAATAGGTAGTCATTGGAATGCAACGCTTTCAAAACCTGGGGCACTTCCGGATTGGATTTTTGTCAGGCTTTCGCCTGGAACATCAGTTCTGTTATACTCACAGACAATATCTTTACAGTTTTGTAAACGTTAGTGTTTTCTATCCAAAGCTGTCCATTATATGCATATTCTAGCATCTTTTCCTGACAAAATATCCCGTTTTAAAATGGGAACGTTTTTTTCCCAAAAAATGAAAATACTGCCCCCTAACACCAAGGTTTTAAGGAGAAGTTTATCTATATTTCCATGTATAACACTTGTATTTTCATCAACATTTATAATGAGTATTTCTGTAAATTGATGTGGCTCTGCAAAATCACCAGATGTTTTTGGAACTACTGAACATAACGTGCCAATGTATACTGAGATTTTTTAATAAATATGAACTTTATCGAACAAAACATACATGTATTGTGTAACATGAAGTCCTATGAGTGTCATCTGATGAAAATCATCAAAGTTGAGTGATTCATTCTATCTCTATTTCAGATTTTTGTGACTCTGGCTGACTTGGCTCTGACCTAACATAATCGTTTGTGGTGCTTTCGCTGTAAAGCCTATTTGAAATCGGACACTGTGGTGGGATTAAAGATTACCTTTAAAATGGTGTAAGATACTTGTATGTTTGAGGAATTTTAATTATGAGATTTGTTGTTTTGAATTTGGCGCCCTGCACTTTCACTGGCTGTTGTCATATCGATCCCGTTAATGGGATTTCAGCCCTAAGAAGTTTAACTAAATATGCAGGTTTAAAAAATATACCTCTGTGTATTGATTTTAAGAAAGGCATTGATGTTTATGGTTAGGTACATTCATGCAACGATTGTGCTTGTTTCACAAATGCGCTTTTGTTAAATCATCCCCCGTTTGGCGAAGTTGGTCTTCACACAGTTTGCAACGAGCCAGGCGGCCCAAACTGCTGCATATAGCCTGACTCTGTTGCACAGAATGCAAGAGAAGTGACACAATTTCCCTAGTTAAAAGAAATTAATGTTAGCAGGCAATATTAACTAAATATGCAGGTTTAAAAATATATACTTGTATATTGATTTTAAGAAAGGCATCGATGTTTATGGTTAGGTACACATTGGTGCAACGACAGTGCTTTTTTCGCGAATGCACTTGTTAAATAACCGTTTGGTGAAGTAGGCTATGATTCAATGATAAATTAACATGCACCGCATCGATTATATGCAACGCAGGACAAGCTAGATAAACTAGTAATATCATCAACCATGTGTAGTTAACTAGTGATTATGTTAAGATTGATTGTTTTTATAAGATACGTTTAATGCTAGCTAGCACTTTACCTTGGCTTCTTGCTGCACTCGCAAAACAGGTAGTCAGCCTGCCACGTAGTCTCCTCGTGGAGTACAACGTAATCGGACGTGATCGGTGTCCAAAAATGCCGATTACCGATTGTTATATGAACTTGAAATTGGCCATTCCGATTAATCAGTCGACCTCTGTGTTCAGCAATACTTAAGTAGGACTGGCCTTGACTAGAATACAGTATATACAGATGAAGTGAGTTAAACCGTATGTAAACAAAATATTATTTAAATTGACCAGTGGTCCATGACTAGGTGTACATGGGGCAGCAGCCTCTGAGGTGCATGGTAGAGTAACTGGGTGGTGGCCGTCTAGTGACAATGACTAAAGTTCAGGGCCGGGTACCTGGCGGGGGCTGGTTATTTAACAGTCCGATGGCCTTGAGATAGAAGCTGTTTCTCAGTCTCTCGTTACCAGCTTTGATGCACCTGTACTGACCTCGCCTTCTGGATGGTAGCAGGGTAAACAGGCCGTAGCTTGTGGTGATTGAATTGTTGTTGCCTACCTTTACCACCTGGGGGCGGCCAGTCAGGAAGTCCAGGACCCAGTTGCCCAGGGCGAGGTTCAAACCCAGGGCCCGAGCTTAATGATGAGCTTGGAGGGTACTCTATTGTTGAAGGCTGAGCTGTATTCATTGAACAGCATTCTGAGATGGGTATTCCTTTTGTCCAGATTGGATCAGGCAGTGTGCATTGCGATGTAGATTGCCTCATTCGTGGGTCTATTGGGGCAAAATGCTAATTGCAAGGGTCTAGTGTGTCGGGTAAGGTGGAGGTGATATGATCCTTAACTAGCCTCTCAAAGCACTTCATGATGACAGAAGGGAGTAGTAGCAGTCATTTAGTTCAGTTACCTTCACTTTTTTGGGTACATGAAGCAACTGGGGACAACAGACTGGAATAGGGAGAGATTGAAAATGTCCGTCAACACTCCAGGCAGCTGGTCTGCGCATGCTCTCAGGATGCGGCTTCGGATGGCATCTGGGCCGGGAGCCTTACAAGGGTTAACACGCTTAAATGTCTTACTCACGACCGCCACGGGGAACGAGAGCTCGCAGTCCATGTAGCATGTGGTGGCCAGTGTTGGCGGCACTGTGTTTCCCTCAAGGCGGTGAAGGTGTTTAGCTTGTCCAGGAGCAAGACGTTGGTGTCCCCGGCTGGTTTTCCCTTTATAATCCGATTGTCTGGAATCCCTGCTACATGCAGTGTCTGAGCAGTTGATTTGTGACACCACTTTGTCTCTCTACTGAGGTTTTGCCTTTTTGATTGCCTTATGGAGGGCATAAGTGCACTGGTTGTTCTGAACCATATTCCCAGTAACCTTGCTGTGGTTAAATGCAGTTGTTCGCATTTTCAGTTTTGCGTGAATGCTCCAATCTATCCACGGTTTTTGGTTTGGATAGGTTTTAAATGTCAAAGTGAGAACATCCCCTATACATTTCCTGATTAACTCAGTCACTATGCCAGTGTATACGTCAATGTTATTCTCAATCTGGAACATATCCCAGTTCGCGTGATCAAAACAATCTTGAAGATATCGATTGATCAGGCCAGCATTGACCTGACCTTACCACGGGTACTTCCTGTTTGCATTTCTGCCTATAGGAAGGGGTGTGATTTGATTTGCCAAAGTGAGGGCTTTGTAGCTGTCCCAGAAGGGTACTTCCTGTTTGCATTTCTGCCTATAGGAAGGGGTGTGATTTGATTTGCCAAAGTGAGGGCTTTTGCTTTAGCTGTCCCAGAAGGTAGAGTAGCAATGGTCTAGAGCTACAGGAAGGCCATAAAGATCATTTTCCAGAAGGCGAGGTTTTTTTTTTTTTTTTTAAACAGCCACCACTAACATTGAGTGGCGCAGGCGATGTTGATATAACATCGCCAGCTACAATAAATGTGGCCTCAGGATATGTGGTTTGTACAACGTCCAGTGTAGTCGTGGTATCGGCTTGAGGGGGAATATGCACGGCTGTGACGTTGACCGAATTCTCTCGGGAGACAATGCGGTCAGCATTTGATTGTGAGGTATTCTAGGTCAGATGAACAAAATTACTTGATTTCCTGTACATTACCACAATCACACCATGAGTAGTTTATCATGAAACACACTCCTCCGCCTTTCTTTTTTACAGAGAGTGCTTTATTCCTGTCTGTGCAACGTACTGAGAACCCAGCTGGCTGTACGGACTCTGACAATATATCCGGTGAGAGCCATGATTCCGTGAGGTAGTTTTACTGTCCCTGATGTCTATCTGGAAGGAGATCCTCGCCCTGAGCTTGTTTACTTTATTGTCCAGCGATTGTTCATTAGCGAATAATATTCTCTGAAACAGTGGGTGGTATGCACGCCTCATGAGTCGGACTAAGATTCCACTCCGAATATCTCTTCTCAGCTAGCAAGCGTCTTGCAGCAGTCTCTGGGATAAGTAGACTTGCCTTGGGGGGATATGAACAAAGGATCCAATTTAGGAAAGTCATATTTCTCGTCGAAATGGTGGTGAGTTTACCACCGATCTAACATACAAAAAATTTTCCTGCTGTATGTAATAATGCAAAGGACCTTATGAGCTAATAAGGTGAGAAATAGAACAATACTGCAAAGTTGCTTAGACCATGTCTATCGGCGGCATATTGCTTCAGTCTGTTGTCTTCCATTTGTTGCTCTTTGAACACCACCCTGTACTAGGGTCAGCCTCACTTTGTATGCTCAAGAGCCGACATAGCTGGAGGCGGCAATTTTTGTCTGTTTATACGAATGTAGCCTAAGTCCGTGTGATAGTGTGTAATTGTATTTTTCAATTGTTTACTTGCCCAAACTAATTTTCCTAAAGTTCCTTGACTGTCTATTTTAATATTTTTGCAATACACTTCAATATACTCATTAGCAAAGACCTATTCATAGCGCCAGAATGACATTAGTGATCCAGACAGTTTTGTAGTCATTGGTGGAGCCAGTCAGTCCAGCATTGTAAGGGAATAGATTACTAACAAACGTCTTTGCTCTTCTGAGCAATACTTAGCCCTAGCTGTGCAGCTAAAACATGCAGTACTATGACGGTAATTGAATAACGGTGTAACTGACGGTTTTGGATGAAGACTGTTGTGAAAATAAAGTAACCGTCAATACCGTTTAAATAGGCCTGCATTCATTTTGGATTTTTTTGGCGTCGTAACCGACTTCAGTGGGAAAATGCTCACCTTCGATGGCCACTGGCACGGATGAATCCCGGTTTCAACTGTACCAGGTAGATGGCGTCGTGTATGGCATTGTGTGGACAAGCGGTTTGCTGATGTCAACATTGAACAGAGTGCCCCATAGTGGGGTTATGGTGTGGGCAGGCATAAGCTACGAACAACTAAAAAAATAACATTTTTATCGATGGCAATTTGAATGCATAAAGATACTGTGACGAAATTTTGAGGCCCATTTCGTGATATTAATCCGCCGCTATCACCTTATGTTTCAGCATGATAATGCCGCATGTCGCAAGGATCTGTACGCAATTCCTAGAAGATGAAAATGTCCCAGTTCTTCCATGGCCTGCACACTCACCAGACATGTCACCCATTGAGCATGTTTGGGATGCTCTGAGTGTGTACGGCAGCGTGTTCCAGGTCCCGCCAATATCCAACAACTTCACCCAGCCATTGAAGAGTGGGACAACATTCCACAGGCCACAATCATCAGCCTGACCAACTTTTTGTGAATGAGATATCACACTGCATGAGGCAAATGGTGGTCACACCAATGCATCCCTAGCATATCTGCTGGCCAGGCAAACTCTGTAAAAGTAATTTGTAACTGAGGTAAGGGAGAGCCTTAAAGCCAACCTAGGAAAGCTGTAGAGGAGAGAGAAGACACTGAGGATGGGGGGGAAAGAGTGACAGTGAAAAAGAATGAGGGTTAGATGAGAGGGAGGGAGTGAGGAAGGAGAAGAGAAACACCTTGTGGTGGTGAGCTCAGGCCAACACTCCAGTCCAATAAGGAAAGGGAACAGACTCACAGATAGTGGCCAGACCTCTCTCTCGCGCTCTCTCTCGCTCTCGCTCTCACACACACCTGTGTTCTATTCCTCCTTTTTCCTTTTTGGATAAGTGCTGAGTTCTCTGACTGGGCTATGAGCCTCCTGTCTCTTATTTTGGTTATATAGGCCCTCTCTCTACATCTTTTACTTTTTTTCATCACACAAATCTTTAAAGGCACAGGCATGTTATTCTGGGCTAAGGTTTGGACTGGGGCATAGAAATAGGCCTAAAATACTCTACTATGGTCTGCTTTCCAAATGGCACCCTATTCCCTATATAGTCCACTATATAGGAAAGATATTGTGCCAATTGGGACATAAATTCCATGTCGTCCTGTGTCTGTTTCTTGTCATGGTATAGGAGAGTACAGAGAGAGGCCTGTCCTTACACGTTGGTTCACTCTCTCTCTGATTAGGAAGTATTCTGGTGCTACAGAGTGTAACTGTGGCTTACTCACTCTATCTACAACTCACTCCATCCCATCCCTCTCTCCTCGTATCCCTTCAGTCATCCGTGCCCACGGCTGTTTTCAAGAGGTCCAGTGTTGGGGTGAAGGTGTGTGTGCATGTGAGAGAAACATGTGGAGGTGTGCTTTTGGTGTGCTTTTGCTGAGCGATGATGAGGGAACCCATAGAGTAGTTGTGGTGAAGTGTAAGAATGTCTGTGACTGTTGACAGTCAGAGAATGTCAGTGGGTGTGTAGCGTGTCCACTGCAACGCCACTACCACTCTATTCATCTGTTGGCACCAGGAAAAGTTAACTCCCTAACACATCCCCTTCAGCTGGCCCTGGTGACCCTGTTTGTCCCCATCGTGGGTTACATGTCCGGGGTTGTATTCATTTGGCACCAAATGGAGGCTGTGACCTCACTGAGTGTGAGAGAGCGTGTGAGAGAACGTGTGTGTGTGTGTGCGTGTGTGACAGAGAACGTGTGTGCGTGTGTGACAGAGAACGTGTGAGAGAGAATGTGTGTGTGTGTGTGTGTGTGTGTGAGAGAACGGGTGTGTGTGTGCGTCCGTGTTTTGAGATGTGGCAGAAGGCCTCATGGAGGCGCCTGCTTTTTTATTGCATAATCTCTTGTTTGTGTGTGTATCAATATATGTGTGTGTTTGGTTTGAGCATGTGTGTGTACAATGTGACTGTGTGTAAGACAGCGCAGCATGCCTGTTGGAGGCGCCTTCTTGTTTACAGTGTAATCTGTGTGTTTGTTTGGAGCCATGTGATCAATTCAAGGCCTTTGATAACAGGCCAAAGGGCCAAGGTTCTGCTGCACTCTCCTCTTTCCCCCTGTTCCCGATTTCTTTCTCTTCAGCCTTTTCCTCTACATCCGTCTTTCCCGATGATCACTGTCTAGTTCAGTTTATAACTATGTCTAACACTCAAAATATTGTCGCAACTTCATCAAGATGTTCAGATCTCTTGTAGTAACTTATTAAGTAAGGTGTTGGGTAGATATTTGCTGCACCCTGGTTCCAGTCCCGGTTCCAGTCCCCAAATTTGCCGCAATATTTTGTTTGTTTGTTTGTCTTTTGGCGTAACGGCTAAGGCTAACATTTTCTGGACCAGGGTTTGAGTCCCGGTTGGGACCACCCCCAAAATTTGCTGCAATGTTATGTATTGTAAAATAACAACCCCTTTCTCTGTCGCTCTCTCTAGGGGCAGTACCAGCCTTCAGACCTCCTGTGCCCAGAGACATATGTCTTTGTGCCCATAGAATGCTGCATCCCCAGCCTGGAGCAGAACCACTACGCACGCTTCAACCAGGACCCCGACGCAGGTACTGAAAACAACACCGCAACCTACAGTACACTATGAACGCTATCCTACGGCACACTGACCTATATCAGTCATTCTTGTGGTCGGCAGTAGCCTCAAGGTTACAGAATTGGGCCAGTAGAAGGGTTGCTGCTTCCAATCCTCGGGGGGAAATGTGACTGCAGTGAGACGGCAACCGGAGGGTTTCTGTCATCAAAATCTCAACTACCATTTACTGCCATTGTGCCTGTGTGCGAGGCACTTAACCGCTACAACTGGTTTGGTTTTGGAATAACATGAAGCAAAAAAATAAAATAAATCCAATTGACATTGGACAATAACGTTTCGATTGTATTCACAAGCTGTTATGGATGACTGTGTGCTCAGATGAACCTGTGTGTGTGTGTGAGCCGAACCAAACTAATCCGAGTCTGATCGTGCAGTATGTTGAAACCTCTGGCTTAGCTCCAGACATCGAGCTTTCCCTGAACCCAGGTCAGTTTGTGTGCTGGCTCCACTGTGGTCAGACACTGACATTATGGAAGACTCGGGGCTGCATCCCAAATGGCACCCTTTTCCCTACATAATGCACTACTGGGCCCTGGTCAGAAGTATTGCACTATGTAGGGAAAAGGGTGTCATTTGCGATGCAGATGCTGTTATTATTACCAGAATAATGATATCAGTGATAATAGCTGGGCCGACCAGCAGACGCCACAGCTGGGAGGGAGAGAGTGGAGATGAGGACAAGGAGGAGAGGGAGAGAAAGAGGTTTCATTGCGGATAACTGCTGAGTGGGGTACTTGAAAGTACTCTCTCGCTCACACATAATGATACACACACACACACTCCTCTCCCTGTTCTATCTATGTCCCGCTCTGCTGACTGTTCAGTTCTTTGTTAGAGTTCTATATCAGCACACACACTCCTTTAAACTGTTTCTACCTCACCCCACACTTCTACCCCCACTGCCGTGTCTATAGCAATCCTCTCCAAAGCTATTTAGCTCTTCCAAGATGAGCCTGGCTCCGTTTAGGCGAGCCTCACCTCTACTCACTGATCTGGCTTAGTAAACAACAGGCTAATATGTACAACTACTAGATCTTGAGATGGAGAGAAAATCCTCATTCATTCATTTTTATTTAACTACTCTGTTACATTTGCCACTGTTTTCCAGGGAGTTGTGTGTGACTGTGTGCCAGGGTTTCCTTTAACTGATCATTGCCAGCTTTTGGCAAGAAAAAATAAATAAATATATTTTATAAAAGATTGCCGCCGGTCAAATTCTTTGGGAGAAATTATGGAAATACCAGTCGATGTAAATACATTTGATCGGTCGATTAGGTTAATTTGCATAATTTTGTGGCATTAAATTGGTTTGTGTCTATTTTAGTCATTAGTCGTCATTTATCTTATCACACACGCACCGCATATGCTACAGAGTCTAGTAGGCTATGAGCGGTATGAAATGAACTTCCTTCAAACTGCACGCAGACATAAATGGTACCCAAGAGTTTGTCTGATTCTGGGGAAGTAGATGAAGGGCGTCATTGACAAAATCCCAAGGCATCTCTTTGAAGGACAATTTGTAAATAAGTCATTTTGACTGAACATATGGACTTATTACACAGTAAGTCTGACCCCTCAAATGTCAATCATTGGCAAAGGTCTAAAGAAAGTTTATTTAAATGTATATATACAGTTGAAGTCAGAAGTTTACATACACTTAGGTTGGAGCCATTAAAACTTGTTTTTCAACCACGCCACAAATTTCTTGTTAACTGTGGTTTTGGGAAGTCGGTTAGGACAGTCGTGGCCAGAAGTTTTGAGAATGGCTTACAAATATTAATTTTCACAAAGTCTGCTGCCTCAGTTTGTATGATGGCAATTTGCATACAGTGGGGAGAACAAGTATTTGATACACTGCTGATTCTGCAGGTTTTCCCTACTTACAAAGCATGTAGAGGTCTGTAATTTTTATCATAGGTACACTTCAACTGTGCGAGACGGAATCTAAAACCAAAATCCAGAAAATCACATTGTATGATTTTTAAGTAATTAATTTGCATTTTATTGCATGACATAAGTATTTGATCACCTACCAACC
This sequence comes from Oncorhynchus tshawytscha, assembly GCF_018296145.1. Classification (NCBI taxonomy): domain Eukaryota; kingdom Metazoa; phylum Chordata; class Actinopteri; order Salmoniformes; family Salmonidae; genus Oncorhynchus; species Oncorhynchus tshawytscha. Next base: position 56,975,742 of record NC_056434.1, on the reverse strand, counting down.
AGTAAGAATTCCGGCTCTCACAGACCTGTTAGTTTTTCTTTAACCTGTTGCGACGAGCAATCCCGTATCCGGGAGCGTAATTATAGCCTCAAGCTCATTACCATAACGCAACGTTAACTATTCATGAAAATCGTAAATGAAATGAAATAAATATATTGGCTCACAAGCTTAGCCTTTTGTTAACAACACTGTCATCTCAGACTTTCAAAAAATGCTTTTCAACCATAGCTACACAAGCATTTGTGTAAGAGTATTGATAGCTAGCATAGCATTAAGCCTAGCATTCAGCAGGCAACATTTTCACAAAAACAAGAAAAGCATTCAAATAAAATAATTTACCTTTGAAGAACTTCGGATGTTTTCAATGAGGAGACTCGGTTAGATGGCAAATATTCAGTTTTTCCAAAAAGATTATTTGTGTAGGAGAAATCGCTCCGTTTTGTTCATCACGTTTGGCTAAGAAAAAAACCCGTATCCGGGAGCGTAATTATAGCCTCAAGCTCATTACCATAATGCAACGTTAACCCTTCATGAAAATCGCAAATGAAATGAAATAAATATATTGGCTCACAAGCTTAGCCTTTTGTTAAGAACACTGTCATCTCAGATTTTCAAAAAATGCTTTTCAACCATAGCTACACAAGCATTTGTGTAAGAGTATTGATAGCTAGCATAGCATTAAGCCTAGCATTCAGCAGGCAACATTTTCACAAAAACAAGAAAAGCATTCAAATAAAATCATTTCGGATGTTTTCAATGAGGAGACTCAGTTAGATAGCAAATGTTCAGTTTTTCCAAAAAGATTATTTGTGTAGGAGAAATCGCTCCGTTTTGTTCATCACGTTTGGCTGAGAAAAACCCCCGAAAATTCAGTCATTAAAACGCGAACTTTTTTCAAAATTAACTCCATAATATCGACAGAAACATGGCAAACGTTGTTTAGAATCAATCCTCAAGGTGTTTTTCACATATCTATTCGATGATAAGTCACTCGTGGCAGTTTGGTTTCTCCTCTGTTCAAAATGGAAACATGCACGCACCTGGAGATTACGCAATAGTTTCGACGGAGGACACCGAGCGGACACCTGGTAAATGTAGTCTCTTATGGTCAATTTCCAATGATATGCCTACAAATACGTCACAATGCTGCAAACACCTTGGGAAAACGACAGAAAGTGTAGGCTCTCTCCTTGCGCATTCACAGCCATATAAGGAGACATTGGAACACAGCGCCTCAAATCTGGCTCACTTCCTGTATGAAATTCCATCTTGGTTTCGCCTGTAGCATTAGTTCTGTGGCACTCACAGACAATATCTTTGCAGTTTTGGAAACGTCAGAGTGTTTTCTTTCCAAAGCTGTCAATTATATGCATAGTCGAGCATCTTTTCGTGACAAAATATCTTGTTTAAAACGGGAACGTTTTTCATCCAAAAATGAAATACTGCCCCCAGAGGTTCAAGAGGTTAAGAAGCCCTCCAGTTCTCCACTCATTACCTGTATTAACTGCACCTGTTTGAACTTCTTACCTGTATAAAAGACACCTGTCCACACACTCAACCAAACAGACTCCAACCTCTCCACAATGGCCAAGAGCAGAGAGCTGTGTAAGGACATCAGGGAAAAATTGTAGACCTGCACAAGGCTGGGATATGCTACAGGACAATAGGCAAGCAGCTTGGTGAGAAGGCAACAACTGTTGCCGCAATTATTAAAAAATGGCAGAAGTTCAAGATGACGGTCAATCACCCTCGGTCTGGGGCTCCATGCAAGATCTCAACTCGTGGGGCATCAATGATCATGAGGAAGGTGAGGGATCAGCCCAGAACTACACGGCAGGACCTGGTCAATGACCTGAAGAGAGCTGGGACCACAGTCTCAAAGAAAGCCATTGGTAACACACTACGCCATCATGGATTAAAATCCTGCAGCGCACGCAAGGTCCCCCTGCTCAAGCCAGCGCATGTCCAGGTCCGTCTGAAGTCTGCCAATGACCATCTGGATGATCCAGAGGAGGAATGGGAGAAGGCCATGTGGTCTGATAAGACAACAATTGGGCTTTTTGGTCTAAACTCCACTCACCGTGTTTGGAGGAAGAAGAAAGATGAGTACAACCCCAAGAACACCATCCCAACCGTGAAGCATGGAGGTGGAAACATCATTCTTTGGGGATGCTTTTCTGCAAAGGGGACAGGACGACTGCACCGTATTGAGGGGAGGATGGATGGGGCCATGTATCACGAGATCTTGGCCAACAACCTCCTTCCCTCAGTAAGAGCATTGAAGATGGGTCGTGGCTGGGTCTTCCAGCATGACAACGACCCGAAACACACAGCCAGGGCAACTAAGGAGTGGCTCTGTAAGAAGCATCTCAAGGTCCTGGAGTGGCCTAGCCAGTCTCCAGACCTGAACCCAATAGAAAATCTTTGGAGGGAGCTGAAAGTCCGTGTTGTCCAGCGACAGCCACACAACCTGAAGGATAGGATCTGGAGATGGTCTGTATGGAGGAGTGGGCCAAAATCCCTGCTGCAGTGTGTGCAAACCTGGTCAAGAACTACAGGAAACGTACGATCTCTGTAATTGCAAACAAAGGTTTCTGTACCAAATATTAAGTTCTGCTTTTCTGATGTATCAAATACTTATGTCATGCAATAAAATGCAAATTAATTACTTAAAAATCATACAATGTGATTTTCTGGATTTTTGTTTCAGATTCCGTCTCACACAGTTGAAGTGTACCTCTGATTAAAAAAATTACAGACCTCTATATGCTTTGTAAGTAGGAAACACTGGTGATTTTGCAGGTTATCAAATACTTGTTCTCCCCACTGTATGCACATTTTTATTTGGGGCATCTGGGGAAAAAAACTACTCCCAACCATCCAGGAACAGTTTGGTGACGAACAATGCCTTTTCCAGCATGATGGAGCATGTTGCCATAAGGCAAAAGTGATAACTAAGTGGCTCTTGGAACAAAACATCGATATTTTGGGTCCATGGCCAGGAAATTCCCCGGACCTTAATCCCATTGAGAACTTGTGGTCAATCCTCAAGAGGCGTGTGGACTAACAAAAACCCACAAATTCTGAACAACTCCAAGCATGGATTATGCAAGAATGGGCTGCCATCAGTCAGGATGTGGCCCAGAAGTTAATTGACAGCATGCCAGGGCGGATTGCAGAGGTCTTGAAAAAGAAGGGTCAACACTGCAAATATTGACATTTTGCATCAACTTCATGTAATTGTCATTAAAAGCCTTTGACACGTATGGAAGGCTTGTAATTATACTTCAGTATTCCATAGTAACATCTGACAAAAATATCTAAAGACACTGAAGCAGCAAACTTTGGAAATTAATATTTGTGTCATTCTCAAAACTTTTCCATTCACCTACTCTGTGTCTCAGACACGGCGGTTGTAACCAAACATTTCACATTTTAACAAAGGACAGATTTTCACCGGTCTAATGTCCATTGCTCATGTTTCTTGGCCCAAGCAAGTCTCTTATTGGTGTCCTCTAGTCATGGTTTCTTTTCAGCAATTCAGCAGTTTCATCATAGCACTTGATGGTTTGTGCGACTACACTTGAAGAAACTTTAAAAGTTCTTGATGTTCCGGATTGACTGACCTTCATTTCTTAAAGCAATGATGGACTGTCGTTTCTCTTTGCTTATTTGAGCTGTTCTTGCCATAATATGGACTTGGTCTTTTACCAAATAGGGCTATCTTCTGTATACCACCGCTACCTTGCCACAACGCAACTGATTGGCTCAAACGCATTATGGAAAGAAATTCCACAAATTAACTTTTAACAAGGCACACCTGTTAATTGAAATGCATTCCAGGTGACTAACTCATGAAGCTGGTTGAGAGAATGCAAAGAGTGTGCAAACTGTCATCACGGCAAAGGGTGGCTACTTTAAAGAATCTCAAATATAAAATATATATTTTTTAAATAAGTGCATTTTTCCCCAAAAAATATTTTTATGAATATCGTTGGCAACAGAATAAACAAAACAGTAGAAAAGAGCTGAATTTCTTATTTCTTTATTCCTCAGCTAGTAATATGGGCTCCCGAGTGGCGCAGCGGTCTAAGGGACTGCATCTCATTGCTAGAGGTGTCACTGCAGACCCTGGCTCGATTCCAGGCTTTATCACAACTTACCGTGATTGGGATTCCCATAGGGCGGCACACAATTGGTCCAGCGTCGTCCGGGTTACGGTTTTGCCGGTGTAGGCCGTCATTGTAAATTTGAATTTGTTTTTAACTGACTTACCTAGTTAAATAAAGATTAAATAAAACAATATTGAGAATATTACACTAATTGGAGCCAATTACACTCACTGGAGTATCTGACATAGGATTTGAAAAATCACTCATGAATACGTTACCAGTGACTTAGTTTTATTTTGGTCACACTTTGTTTGGGTAGTCGATCTGTAGATGGACTACAGATAGTATGACCATCTGTTGATAAGCAAGGTTTAGGGTTAGTAGATAGTTACTGATAGTCTGTAGAGCATCTACCAATGGACTATCCAAATAAAGTGTTACCATTCATTTTTGCTGACCTTAAAACAAAGGTCCAATGCAGCCACTTATCTCAATATCAAATCATTTCTTGGTAAATTGGGTTGCCAATTTGCATGGGAGGGGGTCCCTGGGCAAGAAAATATTTGAAGACCCTTGCACCGAATTACACTGAACAAACGTGACCGACTGCCTCGATTTGGTATTATGTAGCAACATTTGAAATTGTTTTTTTTTAACGTTGGATAAAAGTAGTCTCAGGGCTAGAAAATGGTATATAATATACTACAGTTGAGGAACATTAGGAAAGTAAGCAGCTTGGTGTGCTTTTAAAATTGATAAGCTTGTAACCCCACTTGAAAAAATGGCCCTTGAATGTTTTGGTACACCTACTGTAGAGCTCTTATTTGTCGACACCCATTCAGCATGCTTCACAGCCTCTTAAACCTTAGTCCCACCCATCTCTTTAAGGAATCACATGTAAGGCCATGTGGCAAACACACTTTATCAAATCTATGTTTATTTGTCAAATGCACAGTATACAGGTGTAAACGGTACAGTGATAGTACTTGCATAGGAGCAATATCAAAAACAAAGTGTCCAGATAAAAAAATGTTATTAATATTTTGTTATTAGATGACACCCAACACACTTGTCTAAATTGATGGGCCATGTGAAGGAAATGCTATAACCATCCCTCACTGTCTGGGTCCCTATTGTCTAGACATGTACACATGTTCATGAAATACAATCGATGGCCGTAATCACCCCCAGACACACCAGCTAATTTGATGGATCGTGTAATAATCCGGCCGAAGTGGAGTCTTTTTAGATATGTAGCTAGCTAAACAATGAACCGGCATAACCCCAACTCATACTACTACCAATACAAACATTGTCATAGCTGTATGGCAGTATGTAACGCCAGTATGCAACTATCTCTTAACATTTTTAGTAGCCTACAGCATAACTCTTATGGACAGATATGACTTGTTTCACCCGTGCACATTACCATTAACCCCTTCATTATAGTGGCGATGAAATGTTCACCAAACGTCACCCCAATCCGTTAAGCAGTTCTTTCATATAAATAGGATAAATCATTTGCAAATTTGTCAACCGTGACACTCGAATCACAGAGTCAGATTCATTATGACCTTGAACTCCCATTTGAATACTCAGGAAAGGTGTTGATATAATTAAAACCAGTAGCAGGTAATAAGCTGAGTTTGCTCTAAAACTTAGTGCATATATCAAATTTAGGGTAGGGCTGCTCATCTGAATTTCCTGTCTTTTTTTGTCTCTGGTTGTCAGGATGAGGAGGCTGGAGGCCCTGTCTTAATGAGGTGTGTGTGTGTGGTGTGCTAATCTATACATTTATGCTGACGTGTCGAAAAACAAGGGCGCACACGGGTTACATGCCTCCCGCGGAAAGCCTAGGCCTCTCTCTGACCTCAGGCACGTTTTAAACACGCGCATGCACACACACATACACTTTGTCACAATCTCTGTTTGATTGACATAGACATAGGAGAATTGCCCTCTCCACAGGGTAAACGCTTATGCTGCAGCCAGGCGCCAACACACTCCTCTCTACCTACACACAAATACACGCAGAAACTTCTCTCTCTCCCCACCCAGCCAAGTGTATGTGGTCTTGCTGTGCTTTAACTGGTGCTGTTTATTGAAAGTGTGTGTTTGGGTAGTAAAGCCAGGTGATATGGTGCCAAGTCGCTAGGAGAGACTGAGGCCTTCTATTCTCTTCCATCTTTACAAGTCCCAGTCTGACATTACCCATAATAACAGATTCCCTCTGGAATAACACATACACACATTTGCACGCACACGCACAGAACTACACTCATGTAAGGGATAGTTGATTGGTGCTGTGATTAATGCGATAACGATTATTTTATCAAATCAATTAACTATGTTTAATTATTACGATGATTACATGAATCATATAACAATTAGTTAAGTAGTAATCTGGGGCACCATTGGAAAAGTTTATTTAACGAGTTACTGTTTCCCAAATTAACTCAAAAATATCAGAATATCTTGATATACTATCTATCATCCATCAATCATTTCCTCCTATTTCATTCTAATTCTGAATGTTGTAATATCCTATAAATCTGCACGAACCCTAGTCTCCATGATGAATCAGCAATACACAAATTTGCTTATTTATTTACTAACCACACTGCTCAAAAAAATAAAGGGAACACTTAAACACAATGTAACTCCAAGTCAATCACACTTCTGTGAAATCAAACTGTCCACTTAGGAAGCAACACTGATTGACAATAAATTTCACATGCTGTTGTGCAAATGGAAATTATAGGTGGAAATTATAGGCAATTAGCAAGACACCCCCAATAAAGGAGTGGTTCTGCAGGTGGTGACCACAGACCATTTCTCAGTTCCTATGCTTCCTGGCTGATGTTTTGGTCACTTTTGAATGCTGGCGGTGCTTTCACTCTAGCGGTAGCATGAGACGGAGTCTACAACCCACGCAAGTGGCTCAGGTAGTGCAGCTCATCCAGGATGGCACATCAATGCGAGCTGTGGCAAGAAGGTTGGCTGTGTCTGTCAGCGTAGTGTCCAGAGCATGGAGGCGCTACCAGGAGACAGGCCAGTACACCAGGAGATGTGGAAGAGGCTGTAGGAGGGCAACAACCCAGCAGCAGGACCGCTACCTCCACCTTTGTGCAAGGAGGAGCAGGAGGAGCACTGCCAGAGCCCTGCAAAATGACCTCCAGCAGGCCACAAATGTGCATGTGTCTGCTCAAACGGTCAGAAACAGACTCCATGAGGGCCCGACGTCCACAGGTGGGGGTAGTGCTTACAGCCCAACACCGTGCAGGACGTTTGGCATTTGCCAGAGAACACCAGATTGGCAAATTCGCCACTGGCACCCTGTGCTCTTCACAGATTAAAGCAGCTTCACACTGAGCACATGTGACAGACGTGACAGAGTCTGGAGACGCCGTGGAGAACGTTCTGCTGCCTGCGACATCCTCCAGCATGACCGGTTTGGCGGTGGATCAGTCATGGTGTGGGGTGGCATTTCTTTGGGGGGCCGCACAGCCCTCCATGTGCTTGCCAGAGGTAGCCTGACTGCCATTAGGTACCGAGATGAGATCCTCAGACCCCTTGTGAGACCATATGCTGGTGCGGTTGGCCCTGGGTTCCTCCTAATGCAAGACAATTCTAGACCTCATGTGGCTGGAGTGTGTCAGCAGTTCCTGCAAGAGGACGGCATTGATGCTATGGACTGGCCCACCTGTTCCCCAGACCTGAATCCAATTGAGCACATCTGGGACATCATGTCTCGCTCCATCCACCAACGCCATGTTGCACCACAGACTGTCCAGGAGTTGGCGGATGCTTTAGTCCAGGTCTGGGAGGAGATCCCTCAGGAGACCATCCTCCACCTCATCAGGAGCATGCCCAGGCGTTGTAGGGAGGTCATACAGGCATGTGGAGGCCACACACACTACTGAGCCTCATTTTGACTAGTTTTAAGGACATTACATCAAAGTTGGATCAGCCTGTAGTGTGGTTTTCCACTTTAATTTTGAGTGTGACTCCAAATCCAGACCTCCATGGGGTGATACATTTGATTTCCATTGATAATTTTTGTGTGATTTTGTTGTCAGCACATTCAACTATGTAAAGAAAAAAGTATTCAATAAGAATATTTCATTAATTCAGATCTAGGATGTGTTATTTTAGTGTTCCCTTTATTTTTTTGAGCAGTGTAAATAATCACACAGAATTACATAACCACACACACAGGATAGATTATACATTAGTTACTAACATATGATGCAATGAAAAGTCCCTAGTGGACTAACCCGATATGACCGCTTGTTGCACAATGAAAAGGGGGCCGGGAGAAGGGACACAGGAATTCAACTATCGTACATACAGTTAAATAATACGCTCAATGTAAATATGGATATATAGCACCCTATCAACCGCTCACTCGGATTTAGAAATACAATGTACATATTTATGCTTGTATGTCTTTGTTGTCTCTCTCTGGTGAAATCACTTGATCCATCTAAGTCTCTGGTTGTGTAATTCTCTGCTTTGTCCACCAGAGGTCACCATGTCCTTTGTAGTCATAGCTTCTTGATCTCGGAGTGTCAGAGTGAATCTTCATTCTGGAAGTGTTCGTTAGAATGGGTCCTTCAAAGTACTACCCGGTGGTTCTCAGTCGAGTTTACTAGACTAAAGTACTTAAACAGCTGCAGACTGATGTTCCTGTGTTGTCTTCTTTGAGAGAGAGTTTCAGAGTTTCTAACCATTTCATATCTTTCAGCTCATGCTGTCGGTCACACTGGTCTTTAGTTTTAAACCATTGCTCAGCCGCGTAGCCACCGCTTCACACTGTCTGGTCTCTATAGAGATTTAAATTCCTACCATTTCAACGTGCAGCCACCGCTCCACGTTTTCTGGTCTTTATTGTCTAACCATTCGTGACGTCCTGCTTACCGTCCGCCTACTTGGTCTAATGTAAATTCTTCAGCGAGTCCTTTTAAACACTTGGGGGAGAAGGGCATTCCCTCCTTTTGTCAAAATGTCTGTGCTCACATGGGCATGGTTACTGACTTAGTGGCTTGCGAAAGTATTCACCCCCTTGGCATTTTTCCTATTTTGTTGCCTTACAATCTGGAATTAAAATTGATTTTTGGGGGTTTGTATCATTTGATTTACACAACATGCCTACCACTTTGAAGATGCAAAATATTTTTTATTGTGAAACAAACAATGAATAAGACAAAAAAAACTGAACTTGAGTCAATACTTTGTAGAGACCTTTTTCAACAATTAGAGCTGCAAGTCTATTGGGGTATGTCTCTATAAGCTTGGCACATCTAGCCACTGGGATTTCTGCCCATTCTTCAAGGCAAAACTGCTCCAGCTCCTTCAAGTTGGATGGGTTCCGCTGGTGTACAGCAATCTTTAAATCATACCGCAGATTCTCAATTGGATTGAGGTCTGGGATTTGACTAGGCCATTCCAAGACATTAAAATGTTTCCCTTTAAACCACTCGAGTGTTGCTTTAGCAGTGTACTTAGGGTCATTGTCCTGCTTGAAGGTGAACCTCTGTCCCAGTCTCAAACCTGTTCCAGTCTTCCAGAGATTTTTCTCAAGAATTTCCCTGTATTTAGCGCCATCCATCATCCTTCAATTCTGATTTCCCAGTCCCTGCTGATGAAAAACATCCCCAAAACATGATGCTGCCACCACCATGCTTCACTGTGGGGATGGTGTTCTCAGTGTGATGAGAGGTTTTGGGTTTACGCCAGACACAGCTTTTTCCTTGATGGCCAAAAAGCTCAATTTTAGTCTCATCTGACCAGAGTACCACATGTTTGGGAAGTCTTCGCCTTTTGGCGAACAACAAACATGTTTGCTTATTTTTTTCTGGACACTCTTCCGTAAAGCCCAGCTCTGTGGAGTGTACGGCTTAAAGTGGTCCTATGGACAGATACGCCAATCTCTGCTGTGGATCTTTGCAGCTCCTTCAGGGTTATCTGTGGTCTCTTTGTTGCCTCTCTGATTAATGCCCTCTTTGCATTGTCCATGAGTTTTTGTGGGCGGCACTTTCGTGGCAGGTTTGTTGTGGTGCCATATTTTTTCCATTTTTAACGGAATAATAATAATGGATTTATTGGTGCTCCGTGGGATGTTCGAAGTTTCTGATATTTTTTTATAACCCAACCCTGATCTGTACTTCTCCACAACTTTGTCCCTGACCTGTTTGGAGAGCTCCTTGGTCTTCATTGTGCCGCTTTCTTGGTGGCGCCCCTTGCTTAGTGGTGTTGCTGACTCTGTGGCCTTTCAGTACAGGTGTGTATAAATACTGAGATCATGTGACACTTAGATTGCACACAGGTGGACTTTATTTAATTAATTGTGTGATTTCTGAAGGGAATTGGTTGCATCAGATCTTATTTAGGGGCTTCATAGCAAAGGGGGTGAATACATATGCACGCACCACTTTTCGTTTGTTTATTTTTTAGAATTTGAAACCAGTTTAAAAAAAAATAATAATAACAATTTCACTTCACCATTTTGGACTATTTTGTGTATGTCCATTACATGAAATCCAAATAAAAATCAATTTAAATTACAGGTTGTAATGCAACAAAATAGGAAAACTGCCAAGGGGGATGAATACTTTTGCAAGGCACTGTATCAAAAGACTATATGAAAACCCATTATCTCATTTAGAAGGCTAAAAATCATATTTCATCTTCTCACAAATTGTTTAATTTTTAATCATATAAGAGCCACAACATTTAGATGTAAATCTGATAACTGAGAAATATACACATTCAGAGATAGTTTCTGTTCTACCATCCTTAGTTCCATTACAAATTAGAAACTTATTTGACATGATTGTTTAGAGCCACACGAACCATTCACCACATTTATGTTAGAAATGTCCAAACTTTTGATGTTACAGTACTGCAAATTCTCTCTGTGGTATCAACGGGATTTTTAACTTCCATTTCTGAAGAGTGGGAGAGGAGTTCCTGCAAGGTATTTACGACTTGGTTGTTAAGTCATAAAACTCATGAGAGGGGGGGGCGGGGGCGCTGATCTGCCACCTATGATTCTCACCCAAGAGGGCAAGTCATGACATTGGTCAAGATCACTGTCTCTCCGCTGACCCAGTCAATCAGTAAACAGAACAAAGATGTTCTAAGATTCAATAAACCACCTTGTTATTCAGAAGAGGTAGGACTAACAACCACATTCTACACGATGCGGAAGAAAAGGACAGAAATAAATTGCCTGTTGAATATAGAGCCTCTCCTAGGCAATTAGTACAGGAAGGTGTGCTCGCCACCTCTGCTAGGCAATTAGTGTTAGCTCTTCATGCTCCCCTGGTTTCTCAGCGGCAGCTGTTTATCGGCAGTCGTGTCAGTGACGGTTTGTCGCGAAACTAAGACTCACTGAAACAAAGACTGTTCTGCCGAGTTGTTCGAGGAAGGAAAGAGAGGAGGGCTTCACACCACTCACTTGAGTATCTTACCTAGTTATTTACAGTTGAACTAATTTTGCTATTTTGTTGCTTTGTCAACTGTGTGTGTTTTCTTTACCTGTTTGCACCTCTCCCTGTAGGCTTTACAGACACTCCCCAACCCTTTGTTGCAACCCTTCTAATTTAGTGTAGCCTGCATGCACAACCCATGTAGAATTCCAGGTCTCTGGCAGCGTTTGGAACTGCCGATCTGCAGTCAAGAACGCCGAGTTAATTTCAGCCGATGCTACCCTTCAGTCCCTTGACTTTTTCACCCTGATGAGCACTGCTTCTCCAGCTGCTCTTCATCTGACTGTTTTCTCTTATAGTCTGAGAGCATCTGGTCGTCATGGTGGTGGCACAGGTCTACTCATTTCTCCTAAATGGAGATTTTCTCCCTCTCATCTGTCCATCTACTCATTTAAATGCCATACTGTCACTTGTCCACTCAAGCTTAACATTGTCATCTATCCCCCACCAGGTACCCCTGGAGAATTCCTCAATGAGCTTGACACCGTGATAAGCTCATTTCCTGATGATGGCTCACCGTTCTTCATACTTGGCAACTTCAACTTCCCGACGTCTGCCTTCGAATCATTTCTTTCCAATTCTCTTTCTCCTCCTTCCCTCTTTTGACCTCACCCTTTCCCAATCCCTTCCAACTCACAAGGCAGGCAATATGCTTGACCTCATCTTTACCAAGAGGCTGCTCGCCTACTAATCTCACTGCAACACCCCTCCAGGTCTCTGATCACTACTTAGTTTCCTTTTCGGTCTGCCTTTCTCCCAACCCTAACCACTCAGCCCCTATCCAGATGGTCACCCACCGTCACAATCTTCGCCCTTCTCCTCTTCTATCCTATAATCTCTCCCTTCTGCTAAATCAAATCAAATGTATTTATATAGCCCTTCGTACATCAGCTGATATCTCAAAGTGCTGTACAGAAACCCAGCCTAATACCCCAAACAGCAAGCAATGCAGGTGTAGAAGCACGGTGGCTAGGAAAAACTCCCTAGAAAGGCCAAAACCTAGGAAGAAACCTAGAGAGGAACCAGGCTATGTGGGGCGCCAGTCCTCTTCTGGCTGTGCCGGGTGGAGATTATAACAGAACATGGCCAAGATGTTCAAATGTTCAGAAATGACCAGCATGGTCAAATAATAATAATCACAGGCAGAACAGTTTAAACTTGAGCAGCAGCACGGCCAGGTGGACTGGGGACAGCAAGGAGTCATCATGTCAGGTAGTCCTGAGGCATGGTCCTAGGGCTCAGGTCCTCCGAGAGAGAGCAAGAAAGAGAGAGAGAGAGAGAATTAGAGAGGGCATACTTAAATTCACACAGGACACCGGATAGGACAGGAGAAGTACTCCAGATATAACAAACTGACCCTAGCCCCCTGACACATAAACTACTTCAGCATAAATACTGGAGGATTCTCCCTTCTGTCTTATGATTGTGCCTCTTCGACCCTACTCTCCTCCCTTTCCGCATCCTATGACTCTCACTGTCTCCTTTCTTACAGGCCGGATCGGCCTTCCACTTCTGCTCCGTGGCTGAGTGACTCATTGCGAGCCTACAGAACAGGGTTGTGGGCAGCTGAGTGAAATGGAGGAAAACTAAACTTTTAAAGAACCTTCTCTTCCTCTATCAGCTGCTAAAGCCACTTTCTACCATGCTAAATTTCAAACTTCTGCCTAACCCTAGGAAACACTTTTCCACCTTCTCCCTCCTTAATCATCCACCCCTTCCCTCCTCCCTCTGCGGACGACTTTGTCAACCACTTTGAAAAAAAAGTTGACGACATCCGCTACTCATTCACTCAGCCGATTGAGTCCACTGGTCTCATTCACACAGAACTACCCTACGCCTTGACCTCTTTCTCCCCTCTCCAGATGACATGCTGCGACTGGTGGGTCTGGCCACCCGACAACTTGCCTGCTCAATCCCATCCCCTCATCCTTCTCCAGATTATCTCTGGAGACCTTCTCCCATTCCTCACTTCCCTCATCAACTCCTCCCTGACCACTGGCTGCGTCTCCTCTGACTTTAATTTATTTTCTTTCCAAAACACTTGAGCGTGCTGTCTGATTAACTTTCTCGTTATCTTTCTCAGAACGATCTTCTTGACCCTAACCAGTCAGGCTTCAAGACGGGTCACTCAACTGAGACTGCTTTTCTCTTTTCACGGAGGCTCTCCGCAATGCCAAAGCCGACTCTCCTCTGTTCTCATCCTCCTAGATCTATCTGCTGCCTTTGACACCGTGAACCATCAGATCCTCCTCTCCACCCTCTCAGGGCTGGGCGTCTCAGGCTATGCACACACTTGGATTGCATCCTACCAGGCAGGCCGCGCCTACCGGGTGACGTGGAGAGGATCTGTGTCTGCACCATGTACTCTCTCTACTGGTGTCCCCCAGGGCTGGTTCTTAGGCCTCTTCTCTCTATACATCAAGTCACTCGGCTCCGTCATATCCTCACATGGCGTCTCCTATCATTGCTATGCGGATGACACTCAACAACCTTTCTCATCCCCCCCTTCTGACACCCATGTGGCGACACGCATCTCTGCGTGCCTGGCAGATATCTTAACTTGGATGTCGGCCTACCACCTCAAGCTACACCTCGACAAGATCGAATTGCTCTTCCTCCCGGGGAAAGCCTATCCACTCAGACCTCCATCACGGTTGACAACTCCAGTGTCACCCTCCCAGAGTTCAAAGAACCTTGGCGTGATCCTGGACAACACTGGGTCGTTCTCTACAAACATCACAGCAGTGACTCACTCCTGCAGGTTCATCCTCTACAACATCTGTAGAGTACGACACTACTTCACACAGGAAGTGCCACAGGTTCTAATCCAGGCACTTGTCCTCTCCCGTCTGGCCTACTGCAACTCGCTGTTGGCTGGGCTCGTCGCTTGTGCCATCAAACCCCTTCAACTTATCCAGAATGCAGCAGCACGCCTGGTTTTCAACTTTCCCAAGTTCTCTCATGTCACCCCGCTCCTCCGCACACTCGTCTAGCTGAAGCCCGCATCCACAACAAGACCACGGTGCTTACCTACGGAACAGCAGGAGGAACTGCCCCTCCCTACCTTCAGCTATGCTCAAACCCTACACCCCAATCCGAGTACTCCAATCTGCCACCTCAGGTCTCTTGGCCCTCCCACCCCTAAGGGAGGGCAGCTCCCACTCAGCCAAGTCCAAGCTCTTCTCTGTCCTGGCACCCCTATTGGGGAACCATCTTCCCCCTGAAGCTAGGACAGCAGAGTCCCTGCCCATCTTCCAAAAACATCTGAAACTCTACCTCTTCAAACAGTATCTTAAATAATCCTCCTCCTCACCTCGACCCACCCCCCCAAAATATAAATGAAATAAACACAACCTGCACTTGACCCCCACCCCACTTCTAAGTCTGACTCTACTGACAGCTACATTATTGAGGAACATTTTACTTTCTATGACTGTGATATGTGGTTGTCCCACCTAGCTATCTATTTTAAGATGGAAGCACTAACTGTAAGTCGCTCTGGATAGGTGTTTCTCAGTGACTCTTAAAGAAAGAACATTATTCTCTCTCTCATGGGATTAAAGATTTCCATGAAGAGAGCGGAAAGACATTGTCATTGAAGACAGTTTTGTGCTCGAGTCGCTTGTTTATTTAGATAAACGCGACTGAATTGAAACAACTTTTCTTTTGACAATATTATCCATGACCTAGTTGCAGGTTATCTGATCATCAAAGGTTGATTATCCACAAGGTCATGGTTTGATGACTATTTGATTATTTCACCAACTTGTATTGAATTATTCTGGTATTAGTTATTGAAGGTCTGTGTGAGAAATACTTTGTTACACCTTGCTGAGTACTGTATGTGGTTTTGAGAAGGCTGCTGTTGTATTTGAGTGTTATAATGCTGATTGTTTGGGAAACCAATCCACTGCTCTTTATTATTTTCATTGAGTGTTATCAGTCTGAAGCTATATCACAGTGAGTGATTGTATATATTGACTATTGAGACACCATACTGTTGCTTTTTTGTTTTGCTGTGTTGACTGTCAAGACTCAACCATACCACTGCTCCTAGTAGATGCAGACTGTTCATGTGAAACATTCTATAATTATAAAATAATAATTAAAGAATCTGGTACACTTCCTGTGAATTGATGGAATTACATCAAACAATCCTAAATGTTTATCTGGACTCACCGTGTGGATTGATTTAACAGAGAACATACCATTGTACTCTTACACACATGATAATCCCCCTCTCTCGCTCTCCATGTCTCTCTCACGTCCTCTTATCAGTCTCTCTGTCTCTGACTGGTTGTCAGAGGTACTTTAGTTGTGTTCATCAGAAGTGCCACTAACTAGGTCTGGCTCTAACACTAATGCTCTCCTCCTGAGTGGATCATTATATCCTTCTGTTCTGAGAGAGATCACTCCACCTCTTCTTTCCTCTTCTCTCCAAATCTCCTGTTAGAGCTGAGATGAGAGGGATGGAGAGGAAAGATGGAAAAAGTTAGTGAATTAGGCTTAGAGGTGTTTTAATGAGTGAGACATTTGGTTTTAGTCTGAATCTGTGGCACCTCTGCCTTATTGACATCCCTATAGATACATCATGTTGCATTGATCAATGTTGATGAAACCACATGAAACAGACCACACTGGATCCACAAATCAATTCTGTATGCTGCTTTCTTGGCCAGGGCTCACTCGAAAGAGATGCCAATCTCAGTGACTTCCCTGGTTAAATAAAGAATACATGAATAAACACGGTTGTCAAAGCCCTGGAGCCCCTCGTCTCGGTCCTGACCCTCTCACTCCAGAGACACTACCCAATTTACCTCTGACCTGGAAGAAGTTTGCCCCCTCCGCAGACCCATGTCAGTGGACGTCCGGTGGTCCTTACGGACCGAGGGGTCTGGAGCCGCTCACCAGGCAGGGGCCCTGGAGGAGAGAGGGATGGATGTAGGGAATGAGTGAACGAACGTGGGAAGGAGGACTGGGGATGGATTTGTTTATAAGGGGAGCGGATGTTTGGATTGTCTGACGGAGGAAGGGGGAGAAGGAGAGACCTGGTCTCCTCTCTTGTGACAGCTCTGCTCAGTGTTATTGGCAAGGTTAATTGGGCAGCTAAAAGCCTCAGCCTCTCTGTCCTCCAGCTCTGTTGGACTGTCTGGATGCGTCCCAAATGGCACCATATTCCCTACAGTGCACTATATAGGTAGTAGGGTACCATTTGGGATGCAAACGCTGTTTAATAGTCCCTCTGTTTTTGCTCTCCACTGGGGGGAAATAGCGTGTAGGCTCCATTCTGCTGTCAACTCTGTGATGGACATGCTCAGGAATGTCTGTGTCCCTCCTAACAGAGCTCCATTCTGCTTTTCACTGCCAGATAGCATGATGCTAACAGAGCTCCATTCTGCTTTTCACTGCCAGATAGCATGATGCTAACAGAGCTCCATTCCGCTTTTCACTGCCAGATAGCATGATGCTAACAGAGCTCCATTCTGCTTTTCACTGCCAGATAGCATGATGCTAACAGAGCTCTAACCTGTCCCCAAGACCAAAAAAAGAGTGCCCCCCCCCCCTCCACACACACACACACACACACACAAATTCAGGACTTTATGTCCTGAATACAAAGCGTTATGTTTGGGGCAAATCCAACATAACGCATCACTAAATAGCAGTCTTCATATTTTTTGATGTATGGTGGTGGCTGTATGCCAAGAGTGTGCAAAGCTGTCTTCAAGGCAATGGGTGGCTACTTTGAAGAATCTAAATATGTTTTATATTTGGGTGGCTACTTTGAAGAATCTAAATTTGTTTAACACTTATTTTTGGTTACTACATGATGCCATATGTGTAATTTCATAACCTCAGTTTTGAGGTTATTCTACAATGTAGAAAATAGTAAAAAATAAAGAAAATCCCTTAAATGAGTAGGTGTGTCCAAACTTTTGACTGGTACTGTATGTCAGCTTAAATCTATGTATGGCTGTGTAGCAATGATCAATAACCAACTTGACAGAGCTTGAAAAAATTTGCAAATATTGTACTATCTTGGTGTGCAATGCTCTTAGACTTACACAGTAATCACTGCCAAAGGTGATTCTATCATGTATTGACTCAGGGGTGTGAATACTTACGTTATGGGGAATTGTGTGTAGATGGGTGAAGAAAATACATCTATTTAATCCATTTTGAATTTGGCTGTAACAGAAAATATGGAAGTCAAGTGTTATGAATACTTGTTTACTCTTGTGAAGCTACAGGCGTAAATATTCAAGTTGTGAGATATTGCTGATTTTGTTTTTCGTTTCAAAAGATGAAACTGATATGTAATAGATTTCACGAATCAGCATTTTTAGAAGAGATGAAAACAAATGAGTGTTTAAATAAAACATGATGCAAAACTGTCGATTCAATAATATCTCACTCAAAATATACATATCCCCCTGTAGTAGAGGGAGAGGGAAAGAAAAAAGTTGGGAGCCCAAGGGCATTTTCCAATTCCTCCCTTTTTCTCATTAAACCCACGTGGAAATATTATTTAATAAAATTTTGTGCTGAGCTGTGGAAGAAACATCTTGACTAAAGTCAGAAACCATCCAGAGTGGGTCATTATTGGCCACACTATTCGTGCATTCGGTTCCCTCTCTACTCCTCATCTTCCTCTTCTCTGCGCCTTTAATAATGAACATGAAGACTGGATTTGAAGCATTAACTATATCATATTGGTTGACTAAGGTGGTCCCCTCTCTCTTCCTTCTCCTTGTCCTCCTTAGCTCCGCTTTATCATTTTCATCATGGAGTGTGAATGGATCTGAAGCATTGTTAGGGTTCTCTGTCTGGATCACATTGGTACACTAATGCCCTACAAGTGGAGAAGTGGACAGTTTATCAAAAGCTAACTCCAGTCGTCGTTGTGGGAACAGAGCAACGGAATGTAGAAAGTAAAAGTCGAGAGGCAGAAGTGCCGTGATGCATGGTCAAGTCAACACTATATAATAATAGTACTGTCCGTCTGTCTCTCCCTCTGTCTCATCTCGTATCATAACTCTTCAGCTGGAGAGCAGAGGTAGGCTTAGTTGGGTGAATATTTGTATGAGTTCATTGAAAATTGGAACAATAAGAGAAAACACACAGTTCATACACCACCCTCAGCTGGGTACCACATGTGCCTAGCTCTAGTTTGGAGAGTAACGTAATGAAGAGTGGGCGCGAGCCTTTTTTGTCTATTAATAACAATCATAACTCTCCTCCTGTTTCGCTCATTTGTCACCACGTGGCTGCACTGCCTGTGTGGAATCACCATGTTTATTTTCTCTCTCCTGGCTGACCCTACAGTGCATGGCTGAACGGTCAGTCTATCTCACGTCCTGATAGGGAAACGGCCATTGGTGTTCTACTGATTTGATAGACAGATTTGAGCCCTCAAAGTGTACGGGTTGTACTGTATTGACCTGATTCCTACTAGAGATACAGTAAGTGTGCACAATTCAGACTTTCACGTTCATTGATGTCAAAGGGAGACATGCCACAGGTGTAAAAACATGTTGGGCTTTTAAGTCAGAGTATGGCCCTTAATGTGTATGTAGTAAGGTAAACCCAGGTGACATGATATTCCCCAATGCCCTGTGCCGCCTCTCTGACTGTTGGCACTATTGTGTACTAGCTGGCACGGCTCTTCACCGCTGGAGAATGGATTGTGCCTCGGTGTGTGGACCAGGGTGGACCATTTTTAGTACTTCACTGCTCTTCGGGAACTCACTGTCAGCCTTTATGACTGAGCAACTAGTTTCGCAAAGCCGGGCCAGGAGTGAGGCCTTATAAACAACCCAAAGTCAGACCAACACACCTCCATTGCTCTAGGTTAGGGGAATTGGGGCGGGAGATAATGATGTTGATGATAATACATGGGATTTTAATACTGTACAGCAAGAGTAAAAAAACAAGAATAACAACAAAAAAAATCCTGATTTTATTACGTTACAGCCTTGTTCTAAAATGTATTAAATATTTGTTTTCCCTAATCAATCTACACACACTACTCCATAATGACAAAGCAAAAACAGGTTTGTTGAAGCACCTTTGGCAGTGATTACAGCCTCAAGCCTTTTTTGGTATGAAGCTACATGCTTGGCATACCTGTATTTGGGGAGTTTCTCCAATTTCTTCTCTGCAGATCCTCTCAAGCTCTGTCAGGTTGGATACGGAGTGTTGCTGTACATCTATTTTCAGGTCTCTCCAATGATGTTTGGGCTCTGGCTGAGACACTCAAGGACATTCAGAGACATGTCCCGAAGCCACTACTGCGTTTTCTTGGCTGTGTGCTTAGGGTTGTTGTCCTGTTGTGGAAGGTGAGTCTTCGCCCCAGTCTGAGGTCCTGAGCACTCTGGAGCAGGTTTTTATCAAGGATCTCGCTGTACTTTGCTCTGTTCATCTTTGCCTCGATCCTGACTAGTCTCCTAGTCCCTGCTACTGAAAACAATCCCCACAGCATGATGCTGCCACCACCATGCTTCACTGTAGGGATGGTGCCAGGTTTCCTCCAGACGTGACGCTTGACATTCAGGCCAAAGAGTTCAATATTGGTTACATCAGACCAGATAATGTTTTTTTATCATGGCCTGAGTTTTTAGGTGCCTTTTGACAAACTGGAAGTGGGCTGCCATGTGCCTTTTTACTGAGGATTGGCTTCCATCTGGCCACTCTAAAGGCCTGATTGGTGGACTGCTACATAAATGGTTGTCCTTCTTGAAGATTCTCCCATCTCCACAGGATTCTTTGTCACCTCCCTGACCAAGGCTCTTCTCTGGGCAGCCAATTCTAGGATGAGTATTGGTGGTTCCAAACTTCTTCCATTTAAGAATGATAGCCAGTGTGTTCTTGGGGACCTTCAAAGCTGCAGAAATTGTTTGTTACCCTTCCCCAGATCTGTGCCTCGACACAATCCTGTCTCGTAGTTCTACGGACAATTCCTTTGGCCTCATGGCTTGGTTTTTGCTCTGACATGCACTGTGGGACTTCATATATACAGATGTGCCTTTCCAAATCATGTCCAATCAATTGAATTTACCACAGGTGGATTCCAATCAAGTTGTAGAAACATCTCCAGGATGGTCAATGGAAACAGGATGCACCTGAGCTCAAATTTGAGTCTCATAGCAAAGGGTCTGAATACTTTTGTAAACAAGGTATTTGTGTAGATTGAGGATTTTTATTAATTTACTTAATCCGGTTTTGAACAAGTCTGTAACATCACAAAATGTGGAAAAGGTAAGGGTTTCTGAATACTTCCCGAATGCACTGTAGTTAAGCTAATCAGCTTTTTATTTATTTTTAAATTAACAAGAGCTGAGTAAGGCTGAGCTAAGCTGAGGGGAAATCCAGACGGTACCTGTGGTATTTGAGTCTGTTTTTGAAAGTAGCTATAGAGTCAGAGTTGTGGGTGACTGGGGGGAGAGAGTTTGGAGGCAGGGGTGCTTGTTTTGGGGATGGTTAGTAATCCAGCGTCAGAGTAGAGACAGCGGGAGTGTGTGTGTGTGTGTGTGTGTGTGTGTGTGGAGGATGTCTGAGTGGTATGAGGGGGTAAGGCCATGGAGGGTGAGGAGTAGGATCTTATAGGTGACGTGGAATATGACTGGGAGCCAGTGAAGGTGGTGCAGAGTGCAGGTGATGTGTTCTCAGTGTGTGAGGACACTGGCAGTGGCGTACTGGAACCTATCCAGGGCTTTGCTAGACACCCCAAATAGGACTCCATTGCAGTAGTCAAGACATGATGTGACAAAGGCATGTATAAGGGTCTCTACTACCGGAATTTTGAGGGATGGTCGGAGTTATGTATGTGTTTGGTTCCTGGATTCCTTTAACAATTGTCCATGCTCTAACAACCTGTCCATGCCAACAGAGGTATACGAGAACGAATGTGTTGTATGTCTACATTTATATATGTCTTGTGATTGGATTGAGCCTTACCCTGGGGCCTGTTCATAAGGATGTAACAGAACGTTACAGTTCCACTTTAAACAAGTAGGGTAGGGCCTCCCGGGTGGCGCAGTGGTTCTGGGTTTGAGCCCAGGCTCCGCCACCAGAGATTCTGGGTTCGAGCCCAGGCTCTGCCGCAGCCGGCCGTGACTGGGAGACTCATGGGGCGACACACAATTGGCCCAGCGTCATCCGTGTTAGGGAGTGTTTGGCCGACAGGGATATCCTTGTCTCATCGCGCACTAGCGACTCCTGTGGCGGGCCGGGCGCAGTGCACGCTGACCAGGTCACTAGGTGTACGGTGTAGAGGTCGACCGATTAACTGGAATGGCCGATTTAATTAGGGCTGATTTCAAGTTTTCATAACAATCGGAAATCTGTATTTTTGGGTGCCGATTCGCCTATTTAAAAAAAAAAAAAAAAAAAATTGTTTAAATTACAACTGTATTTACTCTTTTATTTAACATGGCAAGTCAGTTAATTAAGAACACATTCTTATTTTCAATGATGGCCTAGAAATGGTGGGTTATCTGCCTCGTTCAGGGGCAGAACGACAGATTTTCACCTTGTCAGCTCGGGGGATCCAATCTTGCAACCTTACAGTTAACTAGTCCAACGCAATAACGACCTGCCTCTCTCCCGTTGCACTCCACAAGGATACTGCCTGTTACGCAAATGCAGTAAGCCATGGTAAGTTGCTAGCTAGCATTAAACTTATCTTGTAAAAAACAATCAGTCATAATCACTAGTTAACTACACATGGTTCATGATATTACTAGATATTATCTAGCGTGTCCTGCGTTGCATATAATCTGACTCAGCATACAAGTATCTAAGTATCTGACTGAGCGGTGGTAGGCAGAAGCAGGCGCGGAAACATTCATTCAAACAGCACTCTCGTGCGTTTTGCCAACGTCTCTTCGTTGTGCATCAAGCATTACGCTGTTTATGACTTCAAGCCTATCAACTCCCGAGATGAGGCTGGTGTAACCGAAGTGAAATGGCTGGCTAATAGTGTTTCAAACTTCTCTCGCTCTGAGCCTTGGGGTGGTTGTTTCCCTTGCTCTGCATGGGTAACCCTGCTTTGATGTGGTGGCTGTTGTCGTTGTGTAGCTGGTTCGAGTCCAGGGAGGAGCGAGGAGAGTGGCGGAAGCTATACTGTTACACTGGCAATACTAAAGTGACTATAAGAACATCCAATAGTCAACGGTTAATTATATACAAATGGTATAGAGGGAAATAGTCCTATAATTCCTATAATAACTACAACCTAAAACTTCTTACCTGGGAATATTGAACATATGAATAACATATGTTCTCATGTTCTGAGCAAGGAACTGAAACTTTAGCTTTCTTACAAAGCACATATTGCACTTTTACTTTCTTCTCCAACACTTTGTTTTTGCATTATTTAAACCAAATTGAACATATTTCATTATTTACTTGAGGCTAAATTGATTTTATCGATGTATTATATTAAGTTAAAATAAGTGTTCATTCAGTATTGTAATTGTCAATATTACAAATAAATAAAATTAAAAACAAATCGGCCGATTTAATCGGCATCGGCCTTTTTGGCCCTTCAATAATCGGTATCGGTGTTGAAAAATCATAATCGGTCGACCTCTAGTACGGTGTTTCCTCCGACACATTGGTGCGGCTGGCTTTCGGGTTGGATGTGCGTTGTCAAGAAGCAGTGAGGCTTGGTTGGGTTGTGTTTCGGAGGACGCATGGCTCTCGACCTTCGCCTCTCCCGAGTCCGTACGGGAGTTGCAGCAATGAGACAAGACAGTAACTACTACCAATTGGATACCACGAAAAAGGGGTAAAATATATTTTTTTAATAATTTAAAAAATAGATGTATCTGTCAGGTATAGCGTTTAATAGCGGGAACCGGGTTACCGAGATTTGCTGCGACAACCAACTCATGTTTCCCGTGAGAAATAACTGCGAGAAACCAGTCAATGATCAGCATTATCAGCATTACGTGAAATTGAACTGTTAAATTATATCCAATGCCTTCTCTGCTCGATCTGCATGATCAATCAACACTCAGGGTGGGCGGCATCTCAGTATGGTGCACAGTTCACAATGCATGCATCATCTCATCAGCTGGTAACTTTTTTCCTTCTGACAGGTATAGCCTATGCTACAGTAATATTATGCCTAATACATCTGAATGATAGACTAATATAAATGTGTGTCTAATTTACACATTTCCATCTGGCTTTCGGGGTTACCTTATTTTTTCATTGTGACGATCATAAACAGTATCACTCGAATATTGTTACTTTAAATCAGTGTGCACACAAGCACTCTGTCTTTCTCCCTCTCCATCAATTGCATTCAAATTGCATTTAAAAATATAAATGCAACATGCAACAATTTCAATAAATTTACTGAGTTACAGTTCATATCAGGAAATGTCAATTGAAATAGATTAATTAGGCCCTAATCTATGGATTTCAAATGACTGGGAATACAAATATGCATCTGTTGGTCACAGGTACTCTACCTTAAAATAAAAGGTAGGGGCGTGGATCAGAAAACCAGTTAGTATCTGGTGTTACCACCATTTGCCTCGTGCAGTGTGATACATCTTCTTCACATGGAGTTGATCAGGCTGTTGATTGTGGCCTGTGGAATGTTGTCCCACTCTTTTAATGGCTCGAACTAGAACAAACTTTTTATTTATTTTATTTGACCTTTATTTAACTAGGCAAGTCAGTTAAGAACAAATTCTTATTTTCAATGTCGGCCTAGGAACAGTGGGTTAACTGCCTGTTAACCCACTGTTAACTGCTAGTCCAACGCTCTAACCACTAGGCTACCCTGCTGCCCCACAAACTGTCGCACACATCAATCCAGAGCATCCCAAACATGCTCAATTTGTGACATGTCTGGTGAGTATGCAGGCCATGGAAGAACTGGGACATTTTCAGCCTCCAGGAATTGTGTACAGATCTTTGTGACATGGGGTCGAGCATTATCATGCTAAAACATGGGGTAGTGGCTGTAGATGAATGGCACGACAATGGTCCTCAGTATCTTTTCACGGTATCTCTGCATTCAAATTGCCATTGCCAAAATAGATAATGTGTTCGTTGGCCGTAGCTTATTCCTGCCCATATTCATAACCCCACCGCCACCATGGGGCAATCTGTTCGCACCATTGACATCAGCCAACCGCTGGCCAACACAACGCCATACACATTGATTAATCTGCGAAGAGCACGGTTCTCCAGCGTGCCAGTGGTCATTGAATGTGAAACATTTGCCCACTGAAGTCGGTTACGATCCCGAACTAAAGTCCGGTCAAGACCCTGGTGAGGACAAAGATCATGCAGATGAACCTCCTTGAGATGGTTTCTGACAGTTTGTGCAGAAAGTCTTTGGTTGTGCAAATCCACAGTTTTAATCAGCTGTCTGGGTGGCTGGTCTCAGACAGTCCCGCAGGTGAAGAATCCGCATATGGCGGTCCTGGGCTGGCGTGGTTGCATGTGGTGTCAGGTTGTGTTGCTGGTTGAACGTACTGCCAAATTCTCTAAAATGATGTTGGGGGTGTTTTTTTGAAGAGAAGTTAACATTCAGTTGTCTGGCAACAGCTCTGGTGGACATTTTTGCAGTCAGCATGCCAATTGCATGCGCCCTCAAAACTTCAGACATCTTTGGCATTGTGGTGTGTGACAAAATGGCACACTTAGTGGCCTTTCATTGTCCCCAGCACAAGGAACACCTGAAATAAGCTTGTTATGCTTATGGACAATTTCTGGGATCTTTTATTTCAGCTGAAACATGGGACCGACACTTTACATGTTGAGTTTATATATTTTTGTTCAGTTTAGATAATCCTGTTCAAGATTGTTGGACAGTTCACTGTTTTCTTGCGCATTTACGCACCTGCTCTGCGCTGGCCCCTCTCCTCCTTAGCTCCTGCTAGGCTAGGCTAGAATAGCTTGTTGGGAATTTGAGCGTTTCTTATACTAATAGACTATTCGAGGAGGGATGCAAGTTTGCTCTTGTTTGTTGAACGTTAAATGAAGCAGCCAAAAGAGTTTGAAAGAAGAGAGAGAACGTGCGATAGCGAAAGGCTAAAGCAAGGAAGCTATTTATTCAGACCCATGAACATTCAATCCTCGTGAAGAGAAGCCATCTGCATCTTTTTCTAGTCCTATATTATTCAAGCATGTAATTACAATGAAGATAAGGACACGGAAACTTATTTCATTTAACGGTTGAGAGCGAAGAAGGAATAAAGGAACAATAGATGGAAGAGTAGGTAATACGCACAACATGGTTATTCCAGTCCATATAATACAGTATAATACAATACAATAGGCCTACAGTAATAGTCCACACTCAAAAAGGTTACTGAAGCTTGTTTAATTTATTTTTCCCGAAGAGCATAGGCTACATCTATGGGCTTTTATGTGTTTCTGTTGTGCGGTATAGCTGTTATATGTAGCCTATTAGATGATGGCACAATCATTTGGGATATTTTGGGCTCTGGCTCAGGAAGCATCAGGCTTGAATTTTCATGCCTATCAAAGCTCTTATCCAAACATATTTCAAATGTCCTGCCCACGGGCCCTGCTCCTTTCCCCTGGCGCTGTCAGGACCACATCAGACTATGATTTGCTAGTTGGGCCATGGGGTGGGGGGGGGTTTCAATGGGTTGGTTCTGGTGGTGTGGAACCAAATCTGATGGTTGTCTGACTCTGCTGTATATAATTTGAGCTTTAGAATGGTTGTCTGACTCTGCTGTATATAATTTGAGCTTTAGAATGGCACACGATTCTGTCCGATGGTTTTATATGCTTTAGAATGACACGTCCGGTTTTGTCTGGAAATACCAGGGAGGAAAGTGATAGATTTATTCTCTGGATGAAACAATTGTAAAACACCGGGAAAATATTCAACCTGTAGTCAGATAGAATATGGAATCAATCATCTCGGCTCAATTCAGTCTATTTCTATCTGCAATGTTCAGAACGTTTCACATCACTGAATTCACCACTTGTCTGTCTTCCTGTCCAGGTGACACACATGTACTGAAGGACCTGGGTCGTGCTCTGGTGCTGTACAGACGGACGGTCATGCCCTACGCCGCCTACGCCCGCAAACGCAAGTGCTCCAACGACGAGATGGAGGTGGCGCAGTACGCTGGCCTGGTGGGCCAGGTCTGTGCTGAGAGGATCCTGCTATACCGGGCGTAACCCACTGGGGGCGCCACCGCTACCCTGCACCTTGATCCGCTCATGTGTCTCTGTCTGTCCTGCTGTCTTTGTAAGTGCTTTCCACTGCTTCACTCTACAATAGCCTCACGAAGTTTAGCTCTACTACACATAGGCCGAACCAACACATTCAAGTATGTACCTGCTTTCAAGAAAGAATTCACACCCCTTCACTTTTTTCACATTCTGTTGTGTTACAGCCTGTATTTTAAATGGATTAAATTGAGATTGTGTCACTGGCCTAAACATAATACCCCAGAATGGAATTATGTTTTTAGAAATGTTTACAAATTAATTAAAAATGAAAGCTGAAATGTCTTGAGTATTCAACCCCTTTGTTATAGCAAGCCTAAATAAGTTTAGAAGTAGAAATGTTTAGAAGTAGAAATGTGCAAGTCACATACTAATTTCATATACAGTACGCTATCGCAAAAATAATAATTTTGGTTGCCTTTAAGAAGGCTTTGGGTAAAAAAAACACAATAGCATTTTGATTAGTTTGTTACTGTAGGACAGTCAAGATCACTTTCGCAGCCAAAAAGCAAGCGGCGATCTACTGCTCAGAATTTTCTTAAAACATAACTTAAGACATGAACCTAATAAAAACAGTTGTGTAGGAATGAAGTCTGTGCAGTAGGTATAGTACATTATCACAGCATATTGGCTATATGCCTGGCCTGCCAATATTGTTCTTCTCAGACCATATTATATTTCAAACTCAAGCTTTGATAACAAAATAAATCAGTTGGCAAGGCACATCTGAGCATGAATTTAAATATATTTTTCAAATAATTCGCTTTTTTATTGTACCAAAAGTATGTGGACACATGCTCGTCGACCATCTCATTCCAAAATAATGGGGATTAATATGAAGTTGGTCCCCACTTTGCAGCTATAACAGCCTCCACTATTCAGGGAAGGCCTTCCACTAGATGCTGGAACATTGCTGTGAGGACTTTATTCCATTCAGCCACAAGAGAATTAGTGAGGTCGGGCACTGATGTTGGGTGGTTAGGACTGGCTCTCAGTCAGCGTTCCAATTCATCCCAAAGGTGTTCGATGGGGTTGAGGTCAGGGCTCTGTGCAGGCCAGTCAAGTTCTTCCACACCGATCTCGACAAAACATTTCTGTATGGACCTTGCTTTGTGTACCCCAAACTGTTGCCACAAAGTTGCCAGCACAGAATCGTTGAGAATGTCATTGTATGCTGTAGCGTTAAGATTTTTCTTCACTGGACCTAGGCGGACCATGAAAAACATTATTCCTCCACCAAACTTTAGTTGGCACTATGGATTTAGGCAGCTATTGTTCTCCTGGCATACACAAAAATCCAGATTAATTTGTCAGACTGCCAAATGGTGAAGCGTGATTCATCACTCCAGAGAACGCGTTTCCACTGCTCCAGAGTCCAATAGCAACGAGTTGTACCACTTCAGCCGACGCTTGTTATTGCGCATGGTGATCTTAGGCTTGTGTGGAAACCGTTCTTGTGCTGACGTTGCTTCCAGAGGCAGTTTGGAACTCAGTAGTGAGTGTTGCAACCGAGGACAGGCGATTTTTATGTGCCTCAGCACTCGGCGGTCCCGTTCTGTGAGCTTGTGTGGCCTACCATTTCACGGCTGAGCTTTTGTTGCTCCTAGATGTTTCCACTTCACAATAACAGCATTTACAGTTGACCAGGGACAGAAATTTGATGAACTGACTTGTTGGAAAGGTGACATCCTATGACGGTGCCAGGTTGAAAGTCACTGAGCTCTTTAGTAAGGCCATTTTACTGTCAATGTTTATTTATGGAGAGCTGTGTGCTCGATTTTATACACTTGTCAGCAACGGGTGTGGCTGAAATAGCCAAATCCACTAATTTGAAGGGGTGTCCACATACTTCTGTGTATATATAGTGTGCCTGCATCTAATTGTAATGGTGCTTTCAAGACTCTTGGAACTCTGGAAAAAACAAGGCAAATCATGACGTCATTTAACTTCAAGTCGGAAAGTCGGCTCTAGAAAGTTGCCAGAGTTTCCGAGGTGTAAGACCAGTCGGATCTATTTTTCTTTTTATTATTTTTATATTTTATATTTTATTATTTTATATATATATATATATATATATATATATATAAAATAAAAAAGAAAAAGAGATCCGACTTCAGTTGAAGTCAGAAGTTTACATACACCTTAGCTAAATACATTTAAACTCAGTTTTTCACAATTACTGACATTTAACCCTAGTAAAATTTCCCTGTCTTAGGTCAGTTAGGATCACCACTTTATTTTATGAATATGAAATGTCAGAATAATAGTAGTGATTTTATTTCAGCTTTTATTTCCTTCATCACATTCCCAGTGGGTCAGAAGTTTACATACGCTCAATTAGTATTTGGTAGCATTGCCTTTAAATTGTTTAACTTGAGTCAAATGTTTCGGGTAGTCTTCCACAAGCTTTTGGCCCATTCCTCCTGACAGAGCTGGTGTAACTGGGTAAAGTTTGTAAGCCTCCTTGCTCGAGCACTCTTTTTCTGTTCTGCCCACACATTTTCTATAGGATTGAGGTCAGGGCTTTGTGATGGCCACTCCAATACCTTGACTTTGTTGTCCTTAAGCCATTTTGCCACAACTTTGGAAGTATTCTTGGGGTCATTATTCATTTGGAAGAACCATTTGCGACCAAGCTTTAACTTCCTGAGTGTTGTCTTGAGATGTTGCTTCAATATAGCCACATAATTTTCATTCCTCATGATGCCATCTATTTTGTGAAGACCACCAGTCCCTCCTGCAGCAAAGCACCCCCACAACATGATGCTGCCACTCCGTGCTTCACGGTTGGGATGGTGTTCTTCGGCTTGCAAGCATCCCGCATTTTTCCTCCAAACGATGGTAATTATGGCCAAACAGTTCTATTTTTGTTTCATCAGACTAGAGGACATTTCCCCAAAAAGTACGATGTGCAGTTGCAAACTGTAGTCTGGCTTTTTTTATGGCAGTTTTGGAGCAGTGGCTTCTTCCTTGCTGAGTGGCATTTCAGGTTATGTTGATATAGGGCTTGTTTTACTGTGGATATAGATACTTTTGTACCTGTTTCCTCCAGCATCTTCACAAGGTCCTTTGCTGTTCTTGGATTGATTTGCACTTTTCGCACCAAAGTACGTTCATCTCTAGGAGACAGAACGTTGTCTCCTTCCAGAGCGGTATGACGGCTGCGTACTATTGTTTGTACAGATGAACGTGGTACCTTCAAGCGTTTTAGAAATTGCTCCCAAGGATGAACCAGACTTGTGGAGTTCTACTATTTTTTCTCTGAGGTCTTGGTTTGAATTATTTTTATTTTCCCATGATGTCAAGTAAAAGAGGCACTGAGTTTGAAGGTAGGCCTTGAAATACATCCACAGGTACAATTGACTCAAATGATGTCAATTGGCCTATCAGAAGCTTCTAAAGCCATTACATAATTTTCTGGAATTTTCCAAGCTGTTTAAAGGCACAGTCAACTTAGTGTATGTAAACTTCAGACCCACTGGAATTGTGATACAGTGAATTATAGGTGAAATAATCTGTCTGTAAACAATTGTTGGAAAAATTACTTGTAGATTACAAAGTACATGGCCTAACCGACTTGCCAAAACTAGAGTTTGTCAACAAGAAATGTGTGGAGTGGTTGAAAAACAAGTTTTAATGATGCCAACTGTGTTTTTTTTAGGAGTTCCCAGTTGTCTTGAACATGGTATCAGTCTCAGTGGAAGGAGGGAGATAGCAGCAGAGGGTCCGCCTCTCACGGTCCCTCTTTCTTTGCATTCCTCCGATGAGACTGACCATTTAGAGGGGACACGGTCTTCCACTTGATTGTGCCTCGGGCACAAATTCAAATTCCAGAAAAAGTTAAATACTCTGCGATATTAAAATAGACAACGAGCTACTAATAATTATAAAACACAGGGCTATCGATACACTTGACTACTCATTCATTGCAGCTCTGCAGTGCGAGTGGAAGTAGAGAAAGCTTCTTTATGTTTTGTAATAGTGTTGAATTTTGACAGTGCTGAATAAAACTTCGACATGAACTCACTCATAAAAACAGCAGCTATTTGCTGTATTCTTTGACAGTGTCTCTAATGGTAATGGTTTTAAAAGTTATAAAATCTTACCTAAGCTAGTATCAATCTTTGCTGTGGCTGGGGTCGTGGAAGCTGTAGGTAGGCACAGTGATTTGAGCTATCTGATTGGCCAGCGCAGTAGGCGCACTCGGTTTAGCCACAGATCTCCAGGTCTGCTGGGTAGGCAAAGTTTGTCTTTTCAGACAAATTCAATGATTCCAAATGGATACATTTTGCCTACCTGGTGCGCAAGGGCTTCTGAAAAAAAGAGGCATCTACCGCCAACAGCACACACAAAAAAAAAACACATGCCTCTGACTTTATCGTTGGCTTCTACAGAAATGTTTGGTGATCGACTAACATGCTGACCAGACCGGACACGTCGGGTGCGCAAGTGTCGCAAAATACATTTTGAAATCCGTGTTATTCAATTATTGCACCCACACTGCTTGCGCGCGCCAAAGAGCGTCTGCGATGCCAAGGGCTAAAATAGAACTTTCTATTTCTGACGCAGATCGCGCTGAAAGTCCTGCCTCTCACATTTCCTCATTGGTTATTCCCACGTGGTGATTGAAAGATGAACTTTGTTGCCGGTTGTCGTGGTAATACTATGAAAGTGATCACCATATAAGTTCAAAGATGAAAAAGCCTGGAAGGAGGAGAGATGACTAGAAACAATTCGGTTGGACGTTTTATGTGTGTATTAATTTTCGGGGTAGAGGTCCCTGTGCATTTCAGGTAAAATAACAAATCAATGTTTATATCCCATGACAAATTAGCTAGCAACAGCAAGCTAGCTAAATAGGACAAATTAACACATACAATTATTTATCTGTAAGGTCCCTCAGTCGAGCAGTGAATTTCAAACACAGTTTCAACCGCAAAGACCAGGGAGGTTTTCCAATGCCTCGCAAAGAGCACCTATTGGTAGATGGGGGGTGGAGGAGAGAGAAACCAGATATTGAATATCCCTTTAAACATGGTGAAGTTATTAATTACACTTTGGATGGTGTATCAATACACACAAAAATACAGGCCTCCTTCCTAACTTAGTTGCCGGAAAGGAAAGAAACCACTCAGGGATTTCACCATAAGGCGAATGGTGACTTAAACTACTTGTTTTAAAGACCTGTGATAGAAGACTGAGGATGGATCAGCAACATAGTTTCTGCACAATACTAACCTAAATGAAGGAAGCATGTAATAAAAATATTCCAAAACATGCATTCTGTTTGCAATAAGGCACTAAAGTAAAACTGCAAAGAATGTGGCACAGAAATGTACTTTATGTCCTGAGTACAAAGTGTCATGTTTGGAACAAATCCAACACAACACATCACTAATTACCACTTCATATTTCCAAGCATGGTGGTGGCTGCATCATGTTATGGGTATGCTTGTCATCGGCAAGGACTAGGGATTTTTTGAGGGGGGATAAAAAATAAATGGAATAGAGCTAAGCACAGGCAAAATCCTAGAGGAAAACCTGGTTTAGTGTGCTTTTCAACAGACACTGGGAGACACTCACCTTTCAGCAGGACAATATCAAATCAAATTGTATTAGTCACATGCGCCGAATATTAAACATTAAACACAAGGTCAAACATACACTGGAGGTGCTTACCAAGACTACGGGCGGCAGGGACGGCAGGGTAGCCTAGTGGTTAGAGTGTTGGACTAGTAGCCGGAAGGTTGCAAGTTCAAACCCCCGAGCTGACAAGGTACAAATCTGTCGTTCTGCCCCTGAACAGGCAGTTAACCCACTGTTCCTAGGCCGTCATTGAAAATAAGAATTTGTTCTTAACTGACTTGCCTGGTTAAATAAAGGTAAAATAAAAAAATATTTCTCAGTGGCTTAGTTACAGTTTTGACTTAAATTGTCTTGAAAACGGCTGTCTAGCAACCAACTTAAACTTGACAGAGCTTGAAGAATTTGAAAAAGAATATGCAAATATTGTACAATCCAGTGTGCAAAGCTCTTAGACTTACCCAGAAATACTCACAGCCTTAATAGCTGCCAAGGGTGATTCTAAACATGTTTTGACTCTGGTGTGAATACTTATGTAAATTAGACATTTCTGTGTTTCATTTTCACTACATTTGCAAAAATGTCTAAAAACATGTTTATACTTTGTCGTTATGGGTTGAGAGATGAATGGATGAGAAAGAAACATATTTAATCCATTTTGAATTCCAGCTGTAACGCAATAAAATGTGAAATAAATCTGAAAGTATGAATGCTTTCTCAAGGCATATTGCACTCACCTGGTGGCCTCGTCTATGATATTATATCTGAATCACGTTTGATAGATGTCAGTTTTATCCATAATACGCAAGGTTTCAGTTTAACAAAGTATGTTGTCTATTTAGTTGTGAACTATCAATCCAGTTGATTAAGACTCAGAAATCTTGGTTACAGGGAACATTAATGTCAGTGTAATTTTGATTTCATAATGTTTGACTTTCACCCCATGGAAAGCAGCAGTAGCCATCACCTTCACCCTAACCCAGCACAAGGCAGGGTTCTCCTCTGTACTGATATGGGATCAGACTATTTACTGATCTAGAATCAGTGAAGTTGAGGAGAATCTGAAAGTTGCTGCTTCACTCTGAGGATTGGGCTCATACACGCCA
Source organism: Oncorhynchus tshawytscha (assembly GCF_018296145.1). Lineage (NCBI taxonomy): Eukaryota > Metazoa > Chordata > Actinopteri > Salmoniformes > Salmonidae > Oncorhynchus > Oncorhynchus tshawytscha. The sequence goes on along the minus strand of NC_056434.1, from coordinate 56,942,214 downwards.
CACCCACAAACCACACTGAAATAAACATGTTCTGGTTGTATTCCTGTGACGCAAACATTTGTGTGTGTGCTGTATGCTTGTTTGTCTGTCACTGATATTTATAGCTTTATTTGCTCCTTTATTATTGATACTATTATTTTGTTTCAAACAAATAAAGGGATGAAATATCCAAATACTTATTTATGTTTGTGGTTTTCTCTCTATGCAAATCATGTACAGGCCAGCCTGCAATGAATCGTGAGAATGGGGTTTTAGAGGTATTTCCTTGAATGGACTGACAGGCACATGCAGGAGGACAGGCGCATGCACGCACACGATCCATTCCAAAGCGCACACAAGCACAATTAAAAGTGTACATTTGCAGAGACAGACCAATGTATAAAACTAACACACACAATGATGTGGTCGAGGCTTGTTTGAGTTGGGCAAGACGACAGGTGTCATATGTGAGCTGGCAGAACATGAATGCAATTGGCCCTCTGTGCTTCCAAAAGAGTGTCAACGGCAGGCAGCTCCAGAGCAGAGCCAGGCCAGACCCACGTCAACAGGCTAGCCTCCAGCTCTGAGCTAGGCTAACACTGGGTCAGGCTTGTTTTCGTTAAGGCACATAAAAAAATTGCAATGGAAAATTACAAATAAGGTACCTCTTATTGGAAGAATCCAGATAGTCGCTCCCAGCATCGGTCCGTTTTCTTTTCTGTTAATTTCGTACCTAATGAACACTACCCAAGTCTACGCTATCCCACGATACACATGCAGGGCTAACGCACTCCGCCTGAAGGTCTAATCGAAGTGAACATTCAATTAGAAGGCCATTCCTAATGCTGGGAGAGTTGGTAATTTCTGTTGTGCCTTTAACCGAGAGCAACGACTGTGTGGCCCTCCTATTAACCAAGGAGCTTCAGCTAGCCTTGGGTTAAACTAATACACACTCGCAAACACATACACAAACACACACTCTTAGTACAGTTGTGTTTTAACCACAGACAGAGCTACAGCCAGCCTCGGGTTAGAGCAACACACAAAGAACAGTTGTGTTTTAACCACAGACTCTGGGAGTGAGTCTGTGAGTTTGACCCTGGACAGTATCTATCTGTCTAGCAGGCCTGCTCAGCGCTCTGCTGTTTTCCAGAGGCTGTTTCTGCAGCCAAGTTTGAAAAGCAACCAGCTCACTGAAAGTAAAAGGAACAAACCTATCCTGGTTCCAGGTCTATTTGTGTTGTCTTGCCAACTTCTATGGCCATTGCAATGAAATGACTAAGGAGTTGTCAAGATGGCACAAACATATCTGGAACTAGGCTAGAACATACCCATCACTCTTGGGGGGGGGACTTTAAGACCTGTCTATTTGTGTCCCAAATGGCACCCTATCCCTATAGTGCACTAATCTTGACCAGAGCCGTATGGTCAAAAGTAGTGCACTATAAAGGGATAAGGGTTCCATTTGAGAGACAGCCACAGAAATGGTTTAGACTGACAGGCAAATTATCCAGGAAGAAAACACTGGCGCTGACTGGAGCTATATTGGATTCAGTGTTCCTCTCCCATATTAGCCACGCTTTTCCCCCGGACCTCAGTCGCACAATCGTCCATCCCCTGTATATGTGTGGTTTTTGGAGTAAAGGCAGTTTTTGTTATATTTGGACCACTTACATTTGATCCTGTCTTACCATAGGCTACACTAGATATCCTCCTTCTATAGATATAGGGTCTATAAAACATATCTATAACTACCTGGGTCAATAACCTCAATTTGGATCTCATTTACATGCTACATTTTTATCACGTAACGATCCATTCGACAGACCTGGGTTTTTCCCCTATTCCAAGTTTATATTTATTTGATACTGTATGTCAGTGTTACACAGCTGCCTCCTATTGTTTATTTCGCCGTAGAATCAAAAAGACGCAACATGAGCCAGCGTACCTTGTGTCGTAGTTTAGAATACGGGTTCACATCTTTTCAAAATAAAAGTACATTTGAGTGGTCACAAGTGTCTGAGGTCAGAACTGAGATTGTAGGATACTGCGTCATCAACCAGTATGGTCCTATGACACATGCATCTACCCACAAACTGTGTACACAGTATGAAAGTCAACCTGGAAATTCCATGGAACATCTGAATAATCTGCTAAATAAAGGCTTTCTTTTCACTGTTTATGTTGCAAATGACACCCTTTTCTCTACATAGTGTATTACTTTTGACCAGAACGCAATACTTTTACATAGAGCCCTATGGGACCGAGTCAGAAGTAGTGCACTATATTGGGAATAGGGTGCCATTTGGGACGCATACACTGTCTTCCTGTTTGTTAATGGTATGTCTCTGTCACAATACTGTTTGATCTCTTCTTTTTTTTCTGTCCTCTGAGTTTATTTTTACTCTATTCAGACTTTGTCACTGACTGCGGGGACAGTGAGTGTGTATGTTGTTTACTCTCTCTGGCCCTTGTGTAAATGGTAAAAGCTTGTAGCTTGTTTTGATTGGCCACATTAGGACACTATGAATGCACAAGTGTGTGTGCCTGTGTATGCCTGCCTGTGCATTTGCACGTACACACATGTGCACGACTATGTGTATGTATACAGTGTTTGTTCAATCTCAGCCTCTGTGGACGTGTTGTTCATGGTTGTAGCATGTTTGTACTGGCAACCCATGCCAGCCCCCAGCCACCCAGCGGAAGTTCCCAGGCCAGAGGAAGTGCTGGGCTCCTTTGTGAACAAGGCCCCCGGATTAAGCGTATCGCAGCCTAAATGCAGGCCCTTTCTGCTGAGGATTAACAGAGGGACAGAGGGGCGCCCACTCCCACTGGGTACTGTCACACAGATTCAACACACCACTACCAGCAGCCCCGGAGCCCGTGGACTACGGAGCTTGCTGCCTCTATCTCTCACTCCAGGGCACAGGACATGATGATTGGCCGTATTGTACAGAAAGAGACCGTGTTTAGTCAAAGTGATTACGGAAGCATGGTGAATGTGCTTTGACATGGTGGAGACTATATATGCAAAAGTATGTGGACACCCCTTCAAATTAGTGGATTCGTCTATTTCAGCCACACTCGTTGCTGACAGTTGTATAAAAGCACAATCTCCATAACAAGTCAGTTCTTCAGATATCTGTCCCTGGTCAACTGTAAGTGCTGTTACTGTGAAGTGAAAGGTCTAGGAGTAATAACAGCTCAGCCACCTGAGTGGTAGGCCACACAAGCTCACAGAACAAGACCGCTGAAGATGCCTCTGGGAGCAACGTCAGCACAAGGACTGTTCGTCGGAAGCTTCATGAAATGGGTTTCCATGGCTGAGCAGCCACACACAAGCCTAAGATCAACAGGTGCAATGCCAAGCGTCGGCTGGAATGGTGTAAAGCTCGCCGCCAATGGACTCTGGAGCAGCGGAAACGCGTTCTCTGGAGTGATGAATCATGCTTTACCAGTCCGAGGGACAAATCTGGGTTTGGTGGTTGCCATGAGAATGCTACCTGCTCCAATGCAAAGTGCTAACTGTAGGAGGAATAATGATCTGGGGCTGTTTTTCATGGGTTGGGCTAAGCCCCTTAGTTCCAGTGACGGGAAATCTTGTCGCTACACCATACAATGACATTCTAGACAATTCTGAGATCCCCAAAGATTGGAAATCTGCCGCGGTCATCCCCCTCTTCAAAGACGCTCTAGACCAAACTGCTACAGACCTATATCTATCCTACCCTGCCTTTCTAAGGTCTTCGAAAGCCAAGTTAACAAACAGATTTATGACACTTTCGAATCACCCCGTACCTTCTCCGCTATGCAATCTAGTTTCAGAGCTGGTCATGGGTGTACCTCAGCCACGCTCAAGGTCCTAAATGATATCATAACCGCCATTGATAAGAGACATTACTGGCCAAGGCTTTCGACTCTGTCAATCACCACAGACTCAACAGCCTTGGTTTCTCAAATGATTGCCTCGCCTGGTTCACCAACTACTTCTCTGATAGAGTTCAGTGTGTCAAATCGGAAGGCCTGTTGTCCGGACCTCTGGTAGTCTCTATGGGGGTGCCACAGGGTTCAATTCCCGGGCCGACTCTTCTCTGTATATATCAATGATGTTGCTCTTGCTGCTGGTGATTCTCTGATCCACCTCTACGCAGATGACACCATTCTATATACTTCTGGCCCTTCTTTGGACACTGTCTTAACAACCATCCAGAAGAACTTCAATGCCATACAACTCTCCTTCTGTGGCCTCCAACTGCTCTTAAATGCAAGTAAAACTAATTGCATGCTCTTCAACCGATCGCTGCCCGCACCCACCCACCCATCCAGCATCACTACTCTGGACGGTTCTGACCTGGAATATGTGGACAACTACAAATACGCGCACCAGCGACTCCTGTGGCGGGCCGGGAGCAGTGCGCGCTAACCAAGCTTGCCAGGTGCACGGTGTTTCCTCCAACACATTGGTGCGGCTGGCTTCCGGGTTGGATGCGCGCTGTGTTAAGAAGCAGTGCGGCTTGGTTGGGATGTGTATCGGAGGACGCATGACTTTCAACCTTCGTCTCTCCCGAGCCCGTATGGGAGTTGTAGCGATGAGACAAGATAGTAGCTACTAACAATTGGATAGTACGAAATTGGGGAGAAAAAAGGGGTAAAAAAGAAATAAAAAACAAATTGGATGTAGTCTATCACAGTGCCATCCGTTTTGTCACCACAGCCCAATATACTACCCACCACTGCGACCTGTACAGTCGTGGCCAAAAGTTGAGAATGACACAAATATTAATTTTCACAAAGTTTGCTACTTCAGTGTGTTTAGATATTTTGGTCAGATGTTACTATGGGAATACTGAAATATAATTACAAGCATTTCATAAATATCAAAGGCTTTTATTGACAATTACATGAAGTTGATGCAAAGAGTTAATATTTGCAGTATTGACCCTTCTTTTTTAAGACCTCTGCAATGCGCCTTGGAATGCTGTCAATTAACTTCTGGGCCACATCCTGACTGATGGCAGCCAATTCTTGCATAATCAATGCTTGGAGTTTGCGGGTTGTCCACCCGCCTCTCAAGTTCTCAATGGGATTAAAGTCTGGGGAGTTTCCTAGCCATGGACCCAAAATATTGATGTTTTGTTCCCCAAGCCACTGTTGCCTTATGGCAAGGTGGTCCATCATGCTGGAAAAGGCATTGTTCATCACCAAACTGTTCCTGGATGGTTTGGAGAAGTTGCTCTCGGAGGATGTGTTGGTACCATTCTTTATTCCATTCTGTGTTCTTAGGCAAAATTGTGAGTGAGCCCACTCCCTTGGCTGAGAAGCAACCCCACATTAATGGTCTCAGGATGCTTAACTGTTGGTATGACACATGACTGATGGTAGCACTCACCTGGTCTTCTCCGGACAAGCTTTTTTCCAGATGCCCCAAACAATCAGAAAGGGGATTCATCAGAGAAAATTACTTTACCCCAGTCCTCAGCAGTCCAATCCCTGTACCTTTTTGCAGACTATCAGTCTGTCCCTGATGTTTTTCATTGAGAGAAGTGGCCTCTTTGCTGCCCTTCTTGACACCAGGCCATCCTCCAAAAGTCTTCACTTCACTGTGGGTGCAGAAGCACTCACACCTGCCTGCTGCCATTCCTGAGCAAGCTCTGTACTAATGGCGCCCCGATCCCGCAGCGGAATCAACTTTAGGAGACGGTCCTGGCCCTTGCTGGACTTTCTTGGGTGCCCTGAGGCCTTCTTCACAACAATTGAACCGCTCTCCTTGAAGTTCTTGATGATCCGATAAATGGTTGATTTAGGTGCAATCTTACTGGTAGAAATATCCTTGCCTGTGAAGCCCTTTTTGTGCAAAGCAATGGTGACGGCACATGTTCCCTTGCAGGTAACCATGGATGACAGAGGAAGAACAATGATTCCAAGCACCACTCTCCTTTTGAAGCTTCCAGTCTGTTATTCGAACTCAATCAGCATGACAGAGTGATCTCCAGCCTTGTCCTCATCAACACTCACACCTGTGTTAACGAGAGAATCACTGACTTGATGTCAGCTGGTCCTTTTGTGGCAGGGCTAAAATACAGTGGAAATGTTTTGGGGGGATTCAGTTCATTTGCATGGCAAAGAGGGACTTTGCAATTAATTTCAATTCATCTGATCACTCTTCATAACATTCTGGAGTATATGCAAATTGCCATCATACTGAGGGAGGCAGCAGACTTTGTGAAAATTAATATTTGTGTCATTCTCAAAACTTTTGGCCACGACTGTACGCTCTCGTTGGCTGGCCCTCGCTTCAGACTCGTCGCCAAACACACTGGCTCCAGGTCATCTACAAGTCTCTGCTAGGTAAAGCCCCTCCTTAGCTCACTCGTCACCATAGCAGCACCCACCCGTAGCACGCGCTCCAGCAGGTATATCTCACTGGTCACCCCCAAAGCCAATTCTTCCTTTGGCTGCCTTTCCTTCCAGTTCTCTGCTGCCAATGACTGGAACGAACTGCAAAAAAACACTGAGGCAGGAGACTCATATCTCCCTCACTAGCTTTAAGCACCAGCTGTCAGAGCAGCTCACAGGTCACTGCACCTGTACATAGCCCATCTGTAAATAGCCCATCCACTACCTCATCCCCATACTGTATTTATTTATTTATCTTGCTCCTTTGCACCCCAGTATCTCTACTTGCACATTCATCTTCTGCACATCTACCATTCCAGTGTTTAATTGCTATATTGTAATTACTTTGCCACCATGGCCTATTTGTCTTATCCTACCTCATTTGCACATACTGTATATAGACTTCTTCTATTGTATTATTGACTGTTTGTTTATTCCATGTGTAACTGTGTTGTATGTGTCGAACTGCTTTTCTTTATCTTGGCCAGGTCGCAGTTGCAAATTACAACTTGCTCTCAACTAGCCTACCTGGTTAAAAAAATAAAAAAATAAAAATTATTTTACCTTTATTTAACCAGGCAAGTCAGTTAAGAACAAATTCTTATTTTCAATGACGGCCAAGGAACAGTGGGTTAATTGCCTGTTCAGGGGCAGAACGACAGATTTGTATCTTGTCAACTTGCAACCTTCCGGTTACTAGTCCAACGCTCTAACCACTAGGCTACCCTGCCGCCCCAATAAATAAAGGTGGGGAAAAAAAGAGAGAAAAAATCTCAACCGTGTTGAGCAGCTTGACCGTATGATACGTAGAAGTGCCCTTCAAGCAATCCAACTTGTGGGGAGGTGCTTCAGGAAGCGTGGGGTGAAATCTCTTCAGATTACCTCAACAAAGGCAACTAGAATGCCAAAGGTCCGCAAGGCTGTAATTGCTGCAAATGGAGGTTTCTTTGATGAAAGCAAAGTTTGAAGTACACTTATTATTTCTAACCTTGTCAACATCTTAACTATATTTCCTATTCATTTTGTAACTCATTTCATGTATGTTTTCATGGAAAACAAGGACATTTCTAAGTGACCCCAACCTTTTGAACGGTATTGTATGTGCCCTGGATTGCCTTTTTAAGAACCTCAGGTAGAGGTGAAGCTATCCTCCCAGCCTCTCCCTCTCCTTCTCACCGCCTCATCCCCCCTGAACCAATGAAATGGAGCTCCTAAATCTTGGCCTAGTGAATGATGCTGTTGTTGTAGAGGGAGTGCTTGGCATTTCAACGGTAACCTGCTGGGTTTGAGGGGGAGCTGGGCCAGGAAAGAGGGGGAGCTGGGCCAGGGAAGAGAACACTAAAATGTCTGTATACTAAAATGTCTGTATATAGAAAAATAGAAAAATATGCCGATATTTACAGCTTGCCCAGGCTTACATGGGCTCGGCAGGGTGGGTTAACTTTTAGCAACACACTGAGTGATTCAGATGACTGTTTTTCTATGAGTGTTTTTTTTTTCCTGACCCGGTACCGCATCCATCGAGTTTTATCAGAAAATAGAACCTGACATAATTTGAAAGCTACAGTCCTTGTCTTTTTGGAAATCTAACTAAAAACTTAGTGCTGGCAATGTCATAACAAAATATATATCTTTAGGAACAGCAATATTTACATTTTATTTGAAACCTGGACTTTCAAATCTTGTATTCCCTAATATGAAACATGGTCATACACAGGTAGGCAAACAGGCAGGTGAATCAAAACTAGGACTGAAGGCTTTAACTGGTTCTCACAAACGCGCTAGGAAAAGGCCTAGTAGAGTCAAAACGAACAATACCTCACAAAGGCACAAACAGAATGAACTGAACTAAATAAGGAGCTGATGTGACTAACACAGGTGAAATCAATGAACAAAAATGAAAGACTGCTACTTTCAAGAACACAAGGTTGACTAAGAAAATAAATACAGAACCTTAGATATGACTTGTCATTTTGAAATGTACTTTATGAGGGTAGTATACAACATTTTGCGTTGTTTGGTGCCACGTTGCCAACAAAGGGTGTCAGGTAGAGGTGACTGATCTTTTTCTTTGTCTCAGAAAAAACACCCGACCCAATTTTACTGTGTAGTCTCCTTTTTAAGGCAGCAAACATTTTATTCTCAATGACTGTTTGTAATGTATTTTTGTGTTGTTTTGCAAGGTCCTGTGGATGTTTACATTTATATAATTGCCTTCATTGTAAAAAGCAACAAGCGTACAACTGTTCACTTCTATAAATGTCCTTTGTCTACTAAAGACTTACCTCAGCCCTCACTCTCTCAATTTTCTCCCATATTCACACTTCATTTAATGTTGTAAATTCAGCTGGCTCTCATATCTATCCAATAAAGTGTAAATTTTCCCCACTAATAGCCTATAATAACTTAATAAACAGTTTTTCCTAAAGGCAGCTATTGTTCTACGGATTATGTTTCACTTAAGTCGTTTTACAGTATGTACCTTTGTAAATGTAATCCCCAAAAAAAGACTGGAAATAACCAGAAAATGAATAGTTATATACAATATTCTGTATCATATCTGCCTTCATCATAGAGGAACTATAACCATTTGTACAGTATGCAGGCCAAGAAAGGGAATGAGAATATAATGCATCTAGAGTGGCCAAAGGACACGTCATTGGTGCTTATGGTTTTTGGAATATTTTGTTCAACAAATTTCATGATCATGAATGTTCTGAAAGTGTTGAGTTTACTAACCACTAATATACCCATCAAAAGACATGTTGGCCTATTTAATGATATAAACATATTTATTCTGTCGTAAACCTATAAGATACCCCCCTCTATCTCAATCACTCTTTCCATCTCTCGCTCCCTCTTTCTTTCCCACTTAGAGAATCCCACAGATGTAAATTGTCATTCCTGATTAACCACACATTTGAGATATGGTTCATGCACTGTCTCGGCTCTAGGCCTCTAGTCCGACATTTTATAGGAGTGAGAAAGGCCAATGAACTTTGGCTTCGAGTTCACAGAGGAGTGTGTGCATGACATGGGCATTGCTTGTTTAGCATGTGAATCTAAGCTTGGACCCATAAAGATAAATTCATATATGCTTGTGCCCACCTTTTCACTTACTTTGCTCTGTATTGACTAGAACACCTGCACCCCAGTTAATTAACACCCAGCGATGGTCCTATGGGCAATTTGCAGAAACGCTTAGCAAGATAAACATTTTCATTTCTGGCTAACACCCGCTAGGCACCCCAATGCCCCGGCTTTCAGCAACAGAAGAGGGTGTGGTTATGGCCAGTCTGCCTGGCATGTGCGAGTGGGGGGCAGCTGGGATGGAACCACGCCCTCATCCAAGGGCCTCATCCAAGACCACCACAAAATGGACGCCAATGGAAGCCAGTTCACTTTGGGCAGTGAATAGTACCATCATCACTCCTTGTTTGTATACCATGAAATCAGTTCATTACTGACTGAGCAGGGAGGGAAACATGGTCCAAAGGGGCCTGGCCACCTCAAGTGTTTAGGAATTAGTGGGCTATGTTACGATTGCTGGTATAGTAACGCCCAATAAGCACACTGATTACACCTCAAATGGGTTCCTAGGTGTGGTTCACTTGAGGAGGGAAAGAGTTCACATCTGTTTTATGAGTTCTGTGGTTACCACTCTGCTCCCATAAATCCAACCAAATAAGGAGCACCAAACCACATTTCAGATATAAGGGGAGATTCAGTGAACCCAGAAACCCTAGTCGGCATGCAGCTTAGCCTGCCCTGCTTTCCCCTCTGTCTCTCCTTCAGCCTCCAGCTAGTGTGGCTCTTGGATCAAGGCCCATCAGTGGCTATGAGACCCGATTAGGTGGAGACGAGACTACTTTCTCTCCCCCGTCCGTTCTGGGTTCGCAGTGTGTGCATGAGCTGACAGGTTTAATGCCACTTCCAGAAGCGTATTACTATGTATTCCAAAGGAAATCCCTTGGCTCACATACCAACCACTCACAGCCCTACCTGCTTTGATTCCACCTCCTTTGTTGTCTTTTTCTACTCCCTTGCCCATATAAGATTTCCAATGACGTTGCAAAAACAAATGTAGGATTGACAGCTACTTTAGTCCAATAGTGTGGGTGGTAGCCATTTGCGAAATAATCAATATTTGCTTTCACTGAGTTGTGAAGGCCTTCTGAGTACAGAGGGCCTTCACTACAGTGGCTGCATTCCTAAATGCTTTCAGGCAGCCATATTGTTACGAGGGGTCGCTGCAAGACAAAGACGGCAGCAAGTGAGTGAGTAGGTTTAGCAACCGATTGCTTAGGTCAGTATACGAGGCCGCAGCAACACAGAAAGCTGTTGGCAAGAGCGGTTTCCCCGAAAATATTCCCATCCGCTGGTGAGCAAGCAACACCAGCCAAAAATCCCTGCCTTGGACAGAGAACGTTCTGAATGTGCAAAAATAAAAAGGGGGAGCAGACCGAAAAAATGTAGAAAAAATATAGTTGGCTGCCATGCAAATTAAATGCAGATTCTGTGTATATTACTTTTTTCATGTCACAAGTCAAAAAAAGGGAAAGATTAAAAATGTAGAGCAATAAAGTGGGGCTGGCAGGGGCCCTTGTTTCGTTTGGCGGAAATGATCCCAGTACGGTTACAGCCCGATCATTATCCAGGAATCCAGGGAAACACAGAAACAACCCCAGCGCCTTTCTCTCCTTCTCCTCCTTCACTATTATTTATTTATCTTCCTCATAATTTTTCTCTTCTCCTTCTCACTCTGTCATTCTCTCTTCCTCTTTCTTTATCCCTCTTTCTCTCCCCCCTCACTCTCTCCCTCTCTCATTCTCGCTCTCCCCTCTCTAACTCAAATCAAATCACATTGTATTTGTCACATGCACCGAATACAACAGGTGTAGATTTTACTGTGAAATGATGCTTGCTTAAGAGCCCTTCCCAACAATGCAGAGTAAAAAAATACCAAATATTTTAACACGAGGAATAAAAGACTCAAGAATGAAGCTATATACAAGGAGTACCAGTGCCTGATCTATCTGCAGGGGTATGATGTGTTTGAGGTAGATACAGTGCCTTCAAAAAGTATTCACACTCCTTGACTTTTTCCACATAATACCCCATAATGTCAAAGTGGATTTGTGTTTTTCAAAATTTCTACAAATGAATTAACAATGAAAAGCTGAAATGTCTTGAGTCAATGAGTGTTCAACTTCTTTGTTATGGCAAGCCTAAACATTTAGGTAAACATTTGCTAAACAAGTCACATAATAAGTTGCATGGACTGTGTGCAATAAGTGTTTTTAACCTGATTTTTGAATGACCACCTCATCACTGTACCCCATACATACAATTATCTGTAAGGTCCCTCACTTTCAGAAGACCTTAATTGGTAGATGGGTACAAATCTTAAAAAGACATACATTGAATATCCCTTTGAGTATGGTGAAGTTATTAATTACACTTTGGATGTTTTACAGTATCAATAAAAACAGACTACAAAGATACAGGCGTCCTTCCTTACTCAGTTGCCAGAGAGGAAGGAAACCGCTCAGGGATTTCACCATGAGGGCAATGGTGACTTTAAAACAGAGTTTAATAGCTGTGGTAGAAGAAAACTGAGGACGGATCAACATTGTAGTTACTCCACAATACTAACCTAATTGAAATGCAGGAAGCCTGTACAGAATACAAATATTCCAAATAATGCATCCTGTTTGCAATAAGTCACTAAAGTAATACTGCAAAAAATGTGTCAAAGCAATTCACTTTTTGTCCTGAATACAAAGTGTTGTATTGGATTTGCCCCAAACATATTACCACTCTCCATATATTCAAGCACGGTGGTGGCTGCATCATGTTATGGGTATGCTTGTAAGCGTTCAGGACTGGGGCGATAAAAAAGAAACGGAATAGAGCTAAGGACAGGCACAATCCTAGAGGAAAACCCGGTTCATTCTGCTTTTCACCAGACACTGGGAGATAAATTAATCTTTCAGCAGGACAATAACCTAACACACAAGGTCAAATCTACATTGGAGTTGCTTACCAAGAGTCAGTGAATGTTCCTGAGTGTCCGAGTTACAGTTTTGACTTTAATCTACTTGAAAATCTATGGCAAGACCTAAAAATGGTTGTCTAGCAATGATCAACAACCAATTTGACAGAAATTGAAGAATTTTTTAAGAAGAATAATGGACAACTGTTGCGCAATCCAGGTGTGAAAAGCTCTTAGAGACTTACCCAGAAATACTCACAGCTGTAATCGCTACCAAATGCTTCTACAAAGTATTGACTCAGGGGTGTAATTATACAAGTATTCAGACATTTCTGTATTTCATTTTCAATCATTTCTGTTGTCATTTTGGGGTATTGTATGTAGATGGGTGAGAAAAAAAGTAATTTAAATCATTTTGAATTCAAGCTGTAACACAACAAAATGTGGAATAAATCAAGGGGTATGAATAGTTTCTGAAGGCACTGTATGTACAGTACCAGTCAAAAGTTTGGAAACACCTACTCAATCAAGGGTTTTTCTTAATTTTTACTATTTTCTACATTGTACAATAGTAGTGAAGACATCAAACTAGGAAATAACACATATGGAATCACGTAGTAACCAAAAAAGTGTTAAACAAATCAAAATATATTTTCTATTTGAGATTCTTCAAAGTAGACACTCTTTGCCTTGATGACAGCTTTGCCCACTCTTGGCATTGTCTCAAGGCACACACCTGTCTATATAAGGTCCCTCAGTTGACAGAGCAAAAACCAAGGCATGAGGTTGGAATGTGTCGAGGCATAGATCTAGTGAAGATTTTTTTTTAAACATTTCAGCAGCATTGAAGGTCCCCAGGAGCACAGTGGCCTACATCATTCTTAAATGTAAGAAGTTTGGAACCACCAAGACTCTCCCTAGAGCTGGCTGCCCGGCCAAACTGAGCAATCGTGGGGAGAAGGGCCTTGGTCAGGGAGGTGACCAAGAACCCGATAGTCACTCTGACCGAGCTCCAGAGTTCCTCTGAGGAGATAGGAGAACCTTCCAGTAGGACTACCATCTCTGCAGCACTCCACAAATCAGGCCTTTATGGTAGAGTGGTCAAATGGAAGCCACTCCTGACAGCCCGCTTGGAGTTTGCCAAAAGGCACCTAAAAGACTCAGACCATGAGAAACAAGAATCTCTGGTCTGATGAAACCAAGATTGAACTCTTTGGCCTGAATGCAAAGCATCACGTCTGGAGGAAACCAGGCACCGCTCACCACCTGGCCAATACCATTGCTACGGTGAAGCATGGTGGTGGCAGCATCATATTGTGGGAATGGTTTTCAGCAGCAGGGACTGGTAGACTACAAACCCTTATCCAACAATGCAGTTCAAGAAATAGAGTTAAGAACATATTTACAAAATAAAAAGTAACACAATAAAATAACAATGCAAGCCTATATACAGGGGTACCGGTACAGAGTCAATGTGCGGGGGTACAGGTTAGTCAAGGTAATGTGTACATGTAGGTAGGGGTAAAGTGACTATGCATACATAATAAACAGCGAGTAGCATCAGTGTAAAAACACTGGGCCATACGCATACCAGGCGGTGATGCAACCGGTTAGGATGCTCTCAGTGGTACAGCTGTAGAACTCTTTGAGGATCTGGGGACCCATGCCAAATCTTTTCAGTCTCCTCAGTGGGAAAATGTTTTGTCAAGTCCTCTTCACGACTGTGTGTTTGGACCATGATAGTTTGCTGGTGATATGGACACCAAGAACTCAACTCGACCCACTCAATTACAGCCCCGTCAATGTGAATGGGGGCGTGTTCTTCCCTCCTTTTCCTGTAGCCCACGATTAGCTCCTTTGTCTTGCTTACGTTGAAGGAGAGGTTATTGTCCTAGCACCACACTGCCAGGTCTCTGACCTTCCTATAGGCTGACTCATCGTTGTCTGTGATCAGGCCGACCACTGTTGTGTCATCAGCAAACTGGTGTTGGAGTCGTGTTTGGCCACGCCAAGTCTCTACTTCTTATTGGTGTCCTTTAGGAGATGTTACTTTGCAGCAATTTGACCATGAAGGCCTGATTCACACAGTCTCCTCTGAACAGTTAATGTTGAGATGTGTCTGTTACTTGAACTCTGTGAAGCATTTACAGTGGGGCAAAAAAGTATTTAGTCAGCCACCAATTGTGCAAGTTCTCCCACTTAAAAAGATGAGAGAGGCCTGTAATTTTCATCATAGGTACACTTCAACTATGACAGACAAAATGAGAGAGAAAAAAATCCAGAAAATCACATTGTAGGATTTTGAATGAATTTATTTGCAAATTATGGTGGAATATAAGTATTTGGTCACCTACAAAAGTATTTGGGCTGCAATTTCTGAGGCTGGTGACTAATGAACCTATCCTCTGCCGCAGAGGTAACTCTGGTTTTTCCATTCATGTGGCGATCCTCATGAGAGCCAGTTTCATCATAGCGCTTGATGGTTTTTGCGACTGCACTTGAAAAAACTTTCAAAGTTCTTGAAATGTTCCATATTGACTGACCTTCATGTCTTAAAGTAATGATGTACTGTCGTTTCTCTTTGCTTATTTGAGCTGTTCTTGCCATAATATGGACTTGGTCTTTTACCAAATAGGGTTATCTTCTGTATACCACCGCTACCTTGTCACAACACAACTGATTGGATCAAACACATTAAGAAGGAAAGAAATTCTACAAATGGACTTTTAAGGCTGCACACCTGTTCATTGAAATGCATTCCAATAACGAGCATATGTTGGGTTAACATCTCATGAAGCTGGTTGAGAGAATGCCAAGTGTGTGCAAAGCTGTCATCAAGGCAAAGGGTGGCTATTTGAAGAATCTCAAATAGAAAATATATTTCGATAGGTGTAACACATTTTTGGTTACTACGTGATTCCATATGTGTTATTTCATAGTTTTGATGTCATCACTATTATTTTACAATGTAGAAAATAGTAAAAATAAAGAAAAACCCTTGAATGAGTAGGTATTCTAAACATTTTGACCGTGAGTGTACATTTGCAACAAAAAACTGTTTTACCTGTTTTTGCTTTGTCATTATTTTGTGTAGTTTGATCTGATTGTAGATTGTTGAGGGAAAAAACGATTGATCAATTTTAGAATAAGGCTGTGCATAGAGTCAGTGTAAGATTTGGTCAATGCAGATAGTCCGGGTAACCATTTAATAATCTATTTTGCAATCTTATGGATATTTTGTAGTCTTACGTCTTGGGGGTAGAAGCCTGTTGGTCCGAGAGTTCTTGCTCCGGTACTGTTTTCAGGACGGCAGCAGAGCGAACACTCTATGGCTTGGATAGCTGAAGTCTTTGCCAATTTCTGGGGAGTCCTCTGATACTTGCTCTCCCACTCTCTTTTTCTGGGGTAGTTTAAAGGCAATTCGAATTCACTTACAAGTCTCTAACGGCGTGGTGCAGCGGGGGACTTTTTGGCGGTTTGAGTAAAGCTGCTGGTGTAAGGTCGGACGCTAAGAGTTTTTAAATTCGCCCCCCCCGCTCATAATAATAAGCGACCAGAGCTGAAAGAGCTTCCTTTCCCGCAATAATGCAGATCAGCTTTAAGACAGTGTCTTAAAGCTGATCTGCATTATTGCGGGAAAGGTAGCTCTTTCAGTCCTGGTCGCTTATTATTATGATTTCTAGATGAACAGGGGGAATTCTGAGGGAATGTGGTGCTTTAGTATGGCCCCATGGTGGTCTGGGGCTTTACAGTAAACAGGAAAGGGGAGATGGGCTCTTACAGCACAAACCACATATGAATTTAACCAAAACCCATGTGGTTGAATTAAAACAGGAAAAGTCCCCAAGTACAGTACTCGCTTTACCACTTTATTTAATCTAGTAGCCGTGTAGACTGTAGAGTAGTCAAAACTGTAGGGTAATCAGAATGTAAAATCAATGGGGTGTCTAGAGAAAGACTGGTTGTTCTGTGCCACCAAGTCCACACAGTGAGCATTTGGGTGTATCTGTAAAAATAACAAGTGGGTCTGGTCCCTTTTTTTCCTGTGGCATAACATGGACACACACACACACACCAGAGGAAGGCGTATCTCCACCCCCAGTAGTGTGTGAGGTAATGTCTCCACTGCCTGCCTGGCCCAGTGCTGCCTGAAGGGCACTGGCTGAATCCCAAATGGAACCCTATTCCCTATATCCTGCACTACTTTAAACTGGGCCCATTATAAGGCTCTGGTCAAAAGTAGTGCACTATGTAGGGAATATGGTGCCATTTAGGTGGCATCCACTGAGACATTTGGTTCCTTTTTCCAACACGTGCTTCCTGCATTATAACTGCATCTTTTATCTTTAATTCGTAACACTGGAATTCATCTATCATTACTGATGAGGGCAAAATAACTGCTGATTATTATATATATTAGCCTGTCATGGCAAAGAAAACATAAATCATAAGATAATAAAAACCCTAAGCGGCCCTATATCCAAAATAACCAAAACATTGCATGATGATTTTTATTTGTGTATTTTTTACCCAGTGAACCTGAGTTTGTGTTTTTAAAGCTGTCCCCTCCTTTATATTATCTAATCTCCTGAAAGAGCCTTCTTTCTTCTCCTAAGTCTCCTCCTCAGTCTACTCTTAATTTTTCTCAGCTCTTTAATGCATCTGGACTTAGAAAGAGAGCTGAGGTTTTGGCCTCTGCTGTAGCGTCAGACCATCACCCTGATGGCTGTCTGGAGCCGGGCCCTGCCTCAGCTTGCTGGGAGGCCCAGAACTAGGCCTGGTCTTTGTGCTGGGAGATTGGGCTGAAATGTCATTGGCCTGGAGGTGGGGATTGGTGTCTGGAGCCAGACCCTGCCTCTTCTAGCTGTGAGGCCCAGGACCAGACCTCATCTTAGGGATGAGAGCCACGGTTGTGGTGCCATGGGCCTGGAAGTGAGGATAGGAAGTAGCGAGGAGTTGGAAATGGCCTTGATGAGTAGTGCTACTCTTGCGGAAAAAGCACATGATTTCACGTGCAAAAACACATTTTGCACATGTAAAATTGTATTTCACGTGAAATTTCACACGACAAAGTATTTATAACCATGTGCTTTTGAAACACTTCAATCTGATGATATTTCACATGACGTTTCACATGTGGATTTTCATGTGATCACATAACCTTTCACATGTGAAACCATGTGGTTTTGGAAGTCTTCACGTGATGATATTTCACATTTTCACATGTGAATATCTTTCACATGAGATTTCACAGGTGATGCCCTGCAAACAAAAATGGGTCGTTTAGGATGTCCACTTACATGTTGTCAAGTTACATTAACTTAAGATCACATGTGAATCACTTGAAAAACATGATCAAATGTGATGTGGTTTTTCCATAAGGGTATAATAACCTTCAACCTCGAAGAGGAAGGAGATGTGAAGCTTGAACAATGGCTGTTTCTCAACTAGTCATTACTCAATTCCTGGAGGCTCCTCAGAGGAGGAAGGGGAGACCCATCCCCCACAGTGAATTTCATAAAAATGTCAGTTGTAAAACAGTAAAAAAGTCCTTTTAAAAATCCTTTTTAGACAAAAATATACTAATTATATTCACAATACCAAATAATTGATTTAAAACACACTGTTTTGCAATGGAAGTCTACAGTAGCTTCAACAGAACTCTATAGCGTAGGACCATGGTGTAGCCAGAGGACAGCTAGCTTCCGTCCTCCTCTGGGTACACTGACTTCAATACAAAACCAATCATACACCCGCAATAACAAATGCTAAACACATGTATGTGACCAATAAACATTTATTTAGGAGGCTCATGGTTCTCACCCCCTTCCATAGACTTACACAGTAATTATGAGAACAAAAATGGAGAAGTGAGAGAGAGATTTTGTTTAAAAAAAAATCAGTTTCACTAGCAAATGAAGCTAGCTAGTTTAGCCTACTCAAACACCGTGCTCAAACAGAGGGATGCTATGTTAGCTACAGTAGCTGGCTATGACTATCCAACACAACACTGGAACTTCCAATATATGTATTTTTATTTAACCTTTATTTAACAAGTCAGTTAAGAACAAATTCTTATTTTACAATGACGGCCTACCCCAGCCAAACCCTCCCCTAACCTGGACGAAGCTGGGCCAATTGTGCGGACTCCCAATCACGGCCGATTCTGATACAGCCTGGTATTGAACGAGGGTCTGTTATGACGCCTCTAGCACTGAGATGCAGTGCTTTAGACCGCTGCGCCACTCGGGAGCCACTTACAAGTTAAGCTTTTGGTTTAACTAATTTATTGCCACTGGGGCCAGCTGGTGTAACTGCTAAACTGCTTACTGACTATACACTGTAACATTACTGCATGATTGTCCACAAACGAAGGGAAAAGGGGAGAGAACATAGATGCGAGAAGGAATATGACGTGGCTGCTATGAGAGTAAACTGTGTTTATACGTGATACGGTGTGTATTCATTCTGCCAATTCTGTTGAAAAAGGTTTCTTAAATGGAAGCGGAACGAAACAGGGATGAACATACCTGAATTTTTCCAATAGCAACTCTTGTTTGCAACTGTTGGACTAATGATTACACCTTAGGTCAGCTAGATTCAGGCAAGAGTGTTTGTCCATGTATCACTGTCTGTCACCTCATAATTTTCTCTTCACCCGTATGCACCTATGTTGTAAACTTTCATTCATAGGCAAGGTTGTGGCAACCTCATGCTGGGTATAGGGGAAATTACAGTATCATGTAGTAGCCTAAACCTATCGGTGTTACATTGAACTAGGTGAATGGAATATGAATGACAGTCATCCAATATGCTATAATAGAAATAAGGCCATGCTCATGAAAATAAAAATGTGTCCTCCCTCATCTTAAACTGCCACTGAATTCCTTGTATCCTTTGTCCTCGCCTCCTTGAACCTTCTGATAAGGAGGCGAGGAGATAGGATGTGAAGAATTGCAGAAAGATAAATTGAGAAACAGCCCCTGACCTTGTGTGACTAAATATGTTTCCCTTCTGCTGTGAAGTGAGTGACACACAGGGTTGACAGATAGTTTGAGAGAGATACATGAATTGTTTTTCTATACCCAGGATGTCACCCAAACAGAGTTTTCAATGGTCCATAATACTGGGTGGACCTTGCCAGGCTTGCCAGGAGCATCTGTGTTATTGTGCCAGGGGGAGGTTGACATCCGGGTGGCATTAGTGTTGCCCCTTTCAGACTGTCTGCCAGCCTCTATGGGCAGATTTTGCATGGTGCATTCTTCTGTTTCAAAGAGTGTCTGCACAGAGAGAGAGAGAGAGAGAGAGAGAGAGAGGGAGAGACCCTGGTTCTGCTGGGACAGACAGGGTGGGATCACTGGGCTCCACGCCCATCCCCTCTCCCTCCACTGACAGCCTGTCAACTGTGCAGGGTGGGGGGGCAGGGTGGGGGAACTACAGGGTTTGGGGTTGGAGGTTTTGTCAGTCAAGAAGAGAATGACAGGGCAGTGTGAGGGTGGGCTGATTAGTGTGTGCGTGCGTGCACACTTTCTTGCTTGCGGATGCTTTTGCCTGCCTGCGTGCATGCATGAGAGGGGTGTTTAGAGGGGTCAGGGAAAGGGTGACTGTTGTCAGTTAGTAAGAGTGACAGACAGGCGGGCTGTGGGAACCAGTGACAGAGGCCATCAGGGGCCTTCATGGTGTAACGTGGCTGCTTTATGTGTTTAGCAAACTGCTGACCTCATCCGCCCCATAGACAGGAAGCACACTGGCAGAGGGAGGAGGGGTAAGCAGGGGTGTAGAAGGGTGGGTGGAAAGGATGGGGGTACAGCATGGCTTTGGGGTGAAGGTGGAAAGGGGAATGAAGGGTTGGGAGTCTGGAGTCTAGCCAGTGGAGAGGGAGGCCAGGGGCCCGTCTGGGTTAGGTGCCC
This sequence comes from Oncorhynchus tshawytscha, assembly GCF_018296145.1. Classification (NCBI taxonomy): domain Eukaryota; kingdom Metazoa; phylum Chordata; class Actinopteri; order Salmoniformes; family Salmonidae; genus Oncorhynchus; species Oncorhynchus tshawytscha. The sequence continues at coordinate 56,921,934 of NC_056434.1, read as the reverse complement.
TCCCCTATCTGGGACCAGGCTTATTTACGACCTGAACAGGCCCAGTCCAAGAAGAGGGAGAGATGGAGGAGAGATGGAAAGTACATACCCGTCTAGTGTATTACCTACACACTCACACACATGCTGCTGATAAGGCAGAGATGGAAAGATCTCTCGTGATCTCATATCACAAGCCCATGCTTGAGCGTAGGCTGCGTCATTTTCCCCCTGACTGCTACTCGCTCCTCATCTTGCGCTCTCTCTCTCTCTCTCTCTCTCTCTCTCCAGCGCTGTAACCCTAGCCTTCTGTAACAGGCTTATTACAGCTCTCTGTTATATAAGACCCTTCTTTTATGACTGAAAATCCCTCTTTTATTTCCATAATAACTCTGCCCCTACTAAACCTCTATGACCGACCCCTGCGTAGAACTGAGGTATCATACGCTGTCAATCATACAGGAAGTTAAAGAGTTATAGAGAATATCATATGATGTCAGCGATCCTTATCTGAAATAGGGGACGCTGGCGCTTGCTTCCATGACATGGTGTGGGTTCAAAGGGGATCCTGTTTGTTGAGTGTAGTCATGTGTGATTGTGGAGTGTGTATGTGCGTGTCTTTTCATCTTTCTTCACATATGGAGATGGAAAGTCCTATCTATCTTCTTACATCACTGTTCAGTTATCTCTGTATTGCTAGGGAATAGGTTACAGTAGGTAGTTTAGACAGCACACTACCAATTCCACACTCCATTCCCCCAGGGGGCAGCAGCAACCTTGTCCAGGTGCTGAGCCTGATGGATAAGCACATCAGGTGCTTGGACTATCCGACCAAGAGGTCAAGATAGAAATACATGTAGCTAGCCCTGTACCAAGGTAAGGTTGCTGTCTCCCTGGGCACATGTACATTCAACACCTAGGCGCATAAGCCGATTTCTCACATACAGTAGATGCATGTCTTAACTTCTTGGATATAGGGGGCGCTCTTTTAATTTATGGATAAAAAAACGTTCCCGTTTTAAACAAGATATTTTGTCACAAAAATATGCTCGACTATGCATATAATTGACAGCTTTGGAAAGAAAACACCTGACGTTTCCAAAACTGCAAAGATATTGTCTGTGAGTGCCACAGAACTAATGCTACAGGCGAAACCAAGATGAAATTTCATACAGGGAGTGCCCCAGATTTTGAATGCGCTGTGTTCCAATGTCTCCTTATATGGCTGTGTATGGGTCACAAATGAGCTTAGACTTTCTGTCGTTTCCCCAAGGTGTCGACAGCATTGTGACGTATTTGTAGGCAAATCATTGGAAGATTGACCTTAAGAGACTACATCTACCAGGTGGCCGCTTGGTGTCCTCCGTTGCAATTATTGCGTAATCTCCAGCTGCGTGTATTTTTCATTTGCTTCGAGGAGAAACACAGCTGCCATGAATGATTTATCATCGAATAGATATGTGAAAAACACCTTGAGGATGATTCTAAACAACGTTTACCATGTTTTTGTCGATATTATGGAGTTAATTTTGTAAAAAGTTCGGCGTTGTAGAGACTGCATTTTCAGATTTCTTTCTTATCCAAACGTGATGAACAAAACGTAGCGATTTCTCCTACACAAGTAATCTTTTTGGAAAAACTGAACATTTGCTATCTAACTGAGAGTCTCCTTATTGAAAACATCCGAAGTTCTTCAAAGGTAAATTATTATTTGAATGCTTTTCTTGTTTTTGTGAAAATGTTGCCTGCTGAATGCTAGGCTTAATGCTATGCTAGCTATCGATACTCTTACACAAATGCTTGTGTAGCTATGGTTGAAAAGCATATTTAGAAAATCTGAGATGACAGTGTTGTTAACAAAAGGCTAAGCTTGTGAGTGAATATATTTCTTTCATTTCATTTGCGATTTTCATGAATAGTTAACGTTGCGTTATGGTAATGAGCTTGAGGCTATAATTACGCTCCCGGATACGGGATTGCTCAACGCTAGAGGTTAAATCAGGTTACATACACCAGTTAACTAGGCCTACAACCCACTAGACTTAGCAAGTGAAACAATATTAGTAGGCCAGTTAATCAGTTATGCATGTGAATTCTCAAATACAGTGGCGTGCCGTGGGCCTGGGGCCTGGGCCTTCAGTGAGGTCCTACACAGTCCCACCCGAATTAATCCACCTCTTATTACCATCATTATGATCCCATGGCTCTAGACACTATACATTTAGACAGAAACGCAGTATAACTAGGCGTTGCGTCACCTTGAAATTGACATTTTTATTCAGAGAATTGCAGGGGAAGAGTACAATACCTTTTCATTGTGCAGCTCCCGTTGCCCTGCGCGCTTGTTCGTTGAGCTGTAGATCCACTCGGGTGTCCCCAAAAGTTTTCAAAAGCACCATTGCTTGTAAGTGCCCAGCCGTACTTTGGTATCTCGTTGCTGCCTTGGTTAGACAACTCAAGTTTGCAAAGCCAGTGTGGCGCCAAACACCAAATCGATCACTTGCAAATAATAGGGATTCCCAGCAGTACAGTTTGCAGTGCTTCTCGGAGCCTGTGAGCCATTGATAGCGCTTGTAGTTGGAACTTTGAAAGTGGCGAACGGACCCCTTTCCCACCTGCGACAGGCTTTGTAGCGTCGGCGTCGGGCGACCTCTCCTGACGATGTCTAACTTTTCTTGAAAAGTTTGTCTTGAGAATGGCGTTATAATTATATCCTCGACCAAATCGATATCTTCTCCTCCTTCCGCCATTGTGGGTTGAAAAAACAGCTTAGTAGTACGCAAATTAATTTGATTATCAAATTCAGTTTCCTAGTTCTGAGGTTCTGCATAGACCTGCCCATATAGGACCTGCCTCTCAATATTGGTATCCAATCAAAAGACGTGCACGCACTACGCCTGCTAGCTGGCTCCTGTGTAACACTGGAGCCAGCCAGCAGGCGTACAATAGCCAACTCTAAAGCTGATTGGTTGACACTAAATTTTCATTTCCATTCACTTTAAGCTACAAGCGCCCGCACTGTTGATTCTGAAGGCCTGAGGGCAGATTTTAGACCCCTGGCAACACATGATGGCTGAATATGATTGGATAAAAGATCTAACATAAAGACCAGCCCTCCAAATCTCAACCTAGGGCTGGAAGCAGTGCAACCAAGAGGAAAGCTATGAAATGAAGAGAATAACTCTTACTCTGGGGAATCATTTAATACATATTTGTGGGAAAATATATATATTTTTTAATTATATTCTGATGATGTTTAGGCCAGCAGAGAAGGCCTTGCTGGCCCTGATGGCCCACCACTGCTCAAATACCATTGTGGCTCTATGCTAGTGACAAAATGGCCCATATGCCTGCCTCAGTGCCTCCACTGTGTCAGCCAGGCCAAAGCATCACAACAACAGTTGGAGTGCGAGAAAGTGAGTGCAATCTTTTTACCTTTTAAACATTGGCCTTTTCGGACATGTTAAAGAGAAGGGGATGAGTAATAGGGATGGGAGGCCACTGTTGCACCTCGCTTTTCATTCAGTCATTTGACCGCCTTTTTTTTGTGGTTAAATTCCGTGGAAAATTGGATGGCTAGGCATAATCGAGGTGGATGTTTTCCCCGGAATGGAGCGGAGTGCAGATGAAGCACATTCCTTGGGAAAGCTGTGTAAATCCCTCCATTGATTTGGGGGGAGAACCTCCTGACCTCTGGAATACATTATCAGATTAGCAGGGGAGCCCATGAGCAAACACACACATGGGCCTGCGAACATAGACGTATATAGAAGCACAAATGCACACATTCACAAACACACACACGCACCAATGACTTTTAGCTCAGCCACTTGCTATTCACACACCACACCAGGAGCACTCACATCACAGGCCACAAATCCAGCGCCCAACTATCAGGGGCATATGGACTGGTACTCACAAACTCGCCTTACAGACTCAATTATCAGTGTGTGTGTGTGTGTGTGTGTATTTCATTAATAGTTGAACGTTGTCCTATTTCTGTATGCTGTTGTACATTTCAGACATGAATTCTGACACTCTTGCACTTCAGGGCCCAGATTCACAAAACCGTCTTAAAAATAAATGTATTCCTTAAATGCCATTTTTTCCTTGACTATATACTTATGAAGAAAGTTAAGCAAAGTTGCTATTCCTCAAAAAGGTTATTGGAAATTTTCTTGCACTATTTCTTATGTTTCTCCTTAAGCAAATGTGAAGAAGAAATTAGATTCTTGAAAATAAAGTTTTGGGATTTGTTTTTAATTTCAAGGTAGCTAAAATCCTGCGTGTTATTACATACAGCCGGGAAGAACTATTGGATATAAAAGCTATGTCAACTTACCAACATTACGACCAGGAATACGTCTTTCCCGAAGTGGATCCTTTGTTTGGATCTCCACATGGGATCTTATCCTAGAGGCCGACCCAAAACAACGCGATCGCCGCAGGAGAGGTAGACGGAGCAGCCTACTGGTCAGAATCAGAAAGGTGATCACGCCATCCACCACTTCCGAGCATATTACTTGCCAATGTCCAATCTCTAGATAACACGGTGGACGAAATTAGGGCACGAGTTGCCTACCAGAGAGACATCTAAGATTGTAACATTCTGTTTCACGGAAACATGGCTCACTCTGGATATGTTGTCAAAGTCGGTACAGCCACCTGGTTTCTTCATGCATCGCGACGACAGAAACAAACATCTCTCTGGTAAGAAGAAGGGCGGGGGTGTATGCCTTATGATTAACAACTCATGGTGTAATCACAACAACATTCAGGAACTCAAGTCCTTTTGTTCACCTGACCTAACATTCCTGACAATCAAATGCCGACCGCATTATCTACCAAGATAATTCTCTTTGATTATAGTCACAGCCGTGTATATCCCCCCACAAACATCGGCCCTGAAAGAACTTCACTGGACTCTATGTAAAACGCTTTTTTTGGAAACCATACATCCTGAGGCTGCATTTATTGTAGCTGGGGATTTTAACTAAGCTAACCTGAGAACGAGACTTCCTAAATTCTATCAGCATGTCGAATGCGCGACACGAGCTGATAGCATTCTGGATCACTCCTAATCTAACTTCCACGATGCATACAAAGCCCTCCCCCACTCTGCCAGCTACCATAGATTGATGGCAGCATTCGCACAAAATTGAAAGCGCGAACCGGCGACTGGAAACATGAATACAAACAGTGCAGCTATTCCCTCCACAAGGCAATCAAACAAGCAAAGCGTTAGTATAGAGACAAAGTAGAGTCGCAGTTCAACGGCTCAAACACGAGACGTATGTGGCAGGGTCTACAGTCAATCATGGATTACAAAAAGAAAACCAGCCCTGTCACGGACGTCAACATCTTGCTTCCAGACAAATGAACCTGTTTGGGGTAGGGTGCAGCATTTTCACTTTTGGATAAATAGCGTGCAGAAACTGAACTGCCTCCTACTCTGTCCCAGATCCTAATATATGCATATTATTATTAGTATTGGATAGAAAACACTCTGAAGTTTCTACAACTCTTTGAATCATGTCTGTGAGTATAACAGAACTTATTTGGCGAAACCCCGAGGACAAACCATTCAGAATTTTTTTTTTTTTAAGTCACTGTCTTTTCCATAAGGTTTCATGGGGAATCCAGAATTCTAATCGACTTTCCTGCAGTTTCTACCGCTTCCACTGGATGTCACCAGTTTGTAGAAATTGGTTGGGGTTTTTCCTTTGAGTAATGAAGAAGTACCATAGCTCAGAACGAACGTCACTTCATGTGTACCTTTTGATAGAGGCGCGGAACCAGAAAAGTAGCATCAGTTTGTTTGCTCCTGTATTGAACACAGATCATCCCGTCTTCAATTTGATTGATTATATACGTTTAGAAATACCTAAAGTTGTATTACAAAAGTAGTTTGAAATGTTTTGGCAAAGTTTACAGGTAACTTTTGAGATATTTTGTAGCGACGTTGCGTAAGTTGGAAGCGGTGTTTTTCTGGATCAAATGCGCCAAATAAATGGACATTTTGGATGTATATTGACGGAATTAATCGAACAAAAGGACCATTTGCGATGTTTATGTTTATGGGACATATACAAGTGCCAACAAAAGAAGCTTGTCAAAGGTAAGGCATGATTTATATTTTATTTCTGCGTTTTGTGTCGCGACTGCAGAGTTTAAATATGCTACTCTCTCATTGTTTACTGTTGTGCTATCATCAGATAATAGCATATTATGCTTCCGCCAAAAAGCCTTTTTGAAATCTGACATGTTGGCTGGATTCACAACGAGTGTAGCTTTAATTTGCTATCTTGCATGGGTAATTTAATGAAAGTAAGATTTTTATAGAATTGTATTTGAATTTGGCGCTCTGCATTTTCCCTGGCTATTGGCCATGTGGGATGCAAGCGTCCCGCCTACCCCAGAGAGGTTAAACAACTTCTTTGCTCACTTCGAGGACAATGCAGTGCCACTAATACTGCCCGCTACCAAAGCATGTGGGCTCTCCTTCTCCGTGGCCAACTTGAGTAAAACATTTAAACATACTCAATCAATCCGTATCCAAGTCTGCTGTCCCCACATGCTTCAAGATGGCCACTATTGTCCTGTTCCCAAGAAAGCTGAGGTAACTGATCTAAATTACTATCGCCCCGTAGCACTCACTTGTGTCATCATGAAGTGCTTTGAGAAACTAGTCAAGGATCATATCACCTCCACCCTACCTGATACCCTAGACTCACTCCAATTTGCTTACCGCCCCAATAGGTCCACAGACGATGCAATCGCCATCACACTGCACACTGCCCTATCCCATCTGGACAAGAAGAATACCTATGTAAGAATGAAGTTCATTGACTACAGCTCAGAATTTAACACCAAAGTAGCCTCCAAATTAGTCATAAAGCTTGAGACTCTGAGTCTCGACCCCGCAAACTTAACATGTGTAAATATTTGTATGAACATAACAAGATTCAACAATTGAGACAAACTGAACAAGTTTCACAGACATGTGACTAACAGAAATGGAATAATGTATCCCTGAACAGAGGGGAGGGGGTCCAAATCAAAAGTAACAGTCAGTATCTGCTGTGGCCACGAGCTGCATTAAGTACACACTGCCCCAGACCATGACGGACCATCCACCTCCAAATCGATCCCGCTCCAGAGTTCAGGCCTCGGTGTAACGCTCATTCCTTCGATGATAAACGCGAATCCGACGATCACCCCTGGTGGGACAAAACCGTGACTCGTCAGTGAAGAGCACTTTTTGCCAGTCCAGCGACGGTGGATTTGGGCCCATAGGCGACGTTGTTGCCGGTGATGTCTGGTGATGACCTGCCTTACAACAGGCCTACAAGCCCTCACTCCAGCCTCTCACGGACAGTCAGCACTGATGGAGGGATTGTGCGTTCCTGGTGTAACTCGGGCAGTTGTTGTTGCCATGCTGTACCTGTCCCGCAGGTGTGATGTTTGGATGTACCGATCCTGTGCAGGTGTTGTTGCACATGGTCTGCCACTGCGAGGATGATCAGCTGTCCGTCCTGTCTCCCTGTAGCGCTGTCTTAGGCGTCTCACAGTACAGACATTGCAATTTATTGAACATGGCCGTATTCCGCTGGACCAACTCTCTGAGCTCTTGTCGTTGGGTCGGGCTGAAGTCCTCCCCCATTGTAACTTCGACCAAGGGCGGGCCCTGCTGTGGCCGGGTCCACGTTACACACAGCACCTCGTGTGCTTGACATTTCTTCAGTAAGTTCACATGGTAAAGCTGGAGGGGTTTTCTCCGCCCCAGTTGGCGGACCTTATAGTTGACGTCGCCTACCCACTCAACGATGTCGTAGGGCCCAGGCCACATAGCCTGGAATTGACTCTCCGTTGTAGGAATCAGCACTAAGACCTTCTCACCTGGTTAGAACTCTCGTGGTTGTGCCCCCCGGTTGTAGACACGCTCCTGGGCACGTTGCGCCTGGGCCATGTGTGAATGGGGGTTGGCTGCTGTTCTCAGACCTCCTTGGCAAGGTCCAGCAGCCCGCAGGGATGACGGTCATACAGGAGCTCAAAGGGGGAGAACCCTGTGGATGCTTGGGATACCTCACGCACTGAAAACATCAGGTGGGGCAGCAGCTGGTCCCAGTTCCTCCCGTCTCTCTCGATGACCTTCTTCAGCATCTGTCTTAGGGTCTTATTGAAGTGTTCCACCAGCCCATCCATTTGTGGATGGTACACACTGGTCCTCACCTGTTTTATTCGTAACAGATTGCAGACATCTTTCATCACACGAGACATGAACGTGGTGCCCTGGGCCATCAGGATTTCCTACAGAATACCCACCCGGCTAAATAAATGGAAGAGCTCCCGTATGATACCTGCCGCCATGCGTAGCGGGATTGCCTCAGGATACCAGGTGGCGTAATCCACGATTACCAGGATGTATTGGTGTCCCCTCGCAGTCTTCACCAACGGACATACCAGATCCATTGCCACCCTCTCAAATGTCACTCCTATAATGGGCAAGGGAAACCAAAGGGTTTCGATAATGCACCCACGGGCCAGGTTGATTAGAAAGGCCTGCTCGCAGAAGTGTTTTAGGGAGCTTTTGACAGTGATGAGGGGTGGTCGTTTAACCGCGGATGCAGGCAATTAGGCAGTGATCGCTGAGATCCTGATTGAAAACAGCAGAGGTATATTTGGAGGGCAAGTTTGTCAGGATAATATCTATGAGTGTGCCCATGTTTACGGATTTAGGGTTGAACCTGGTGGGTTCCTTGATAATTTGTGTGAGATTGAGGGCATCTATCTTAGATTGTAGGACTGCCGGGGTGTTAAGCATATCCCAGTTTAGTCACCTAACAAAACGAACTCTGAAGATAGATGGGGGGGAATCAATTCACATATGGTGTCCAGGGCACAGCTGGGAGCTGAGGGGGGTCTATAACAGGTGGCAACAGTGAGCAACTTATTTCTGGAGAGATTAATTTTTAAATTTAGTAGCTCAAACTGTTTGGGTGTTATCTTAACACCGGTGGAAATCTGTCCTTTGGTCTGTAGTTCAAATTGAGATTTTAGGTTCTAACCTCCGTGTCTTTGTGAGACTCAGAGTAGGTGAATGGATGATCTCCGCATGTGTGGTTCCCACCATTATCTTAACTGTTATCTTAACAATTAGAAGGGTTTGAACTGGGTGATTTGAAAGGGGCTTTTGTGTATTGCAGCATATTACACCATGCACACAAATTTGTTTCTTATTGTTTTTTTGTAGGGGAGTTTTGTTTCCTCCCCTTTTAATAGCTGACTGAGTAATTTGAGGTTATCCTAAAATAACAAACCATAATTGAAGTGTTACAGAACACAAAAGTGACAGGATAACCACGCTGAGATATTTACTCTCCGGCTCAGATACTAAAGTTACATAAACATTGACATTGAAGGAAAGGAATTGACTAATCACTGAATGTGTGTATATGTACAGTCCCAGTCAAACATTTGGACTCAACAACTCATTCAAGGGTTTTTCTTTATTTTTACTATTTTCTACATTGTAGAATAGTAGTGAAGACAACAAAACTATTAAACATCACATATGTCATGTAGTAACCAAAAAGCGTTAAACAAATCAAAATATAGTTTATATTTGAGATCTTCAAAGTAGCCACCCTTTGTCTTGATGACAGCTTTGCACACTCTTGGCATTCTCTCAACCAGCTTCATGAAGTAGTCATCTGGAATGCATTACAATTAACCTTGTTTAAAGTTCATTTGTGTAATTTCTTTCCTTCTTAATGCGTTTGAGCCAATCAGTTGTGTTGTGACATGGTAGGGGTGGTAAACAGAAGATTTGGTCAAATACCAAGTCCATATTATCGCAAGACCAGCTCATATAAGCACAGAGAAACGACAGTCCATCATTACGTTAACCTCTAGCGACGAGCAATCCCGTATCCGGGAGCGTAATCATAGCCTCAAGCACATTAGCATAACACAACGTTTCCTATTCATGAAAATCGCAAATGAAATGAAATAAATATATTCAAACACAAGCTTAGCCTTTTGTTAACAACACTGTCATCTCAGATTTTCAAAATATGCGTTACAGCCAAAGCTACACAAGCATTTGTGTAAGAGTATTGATAGCCTAGCATAGCATTAAGCCTAGCATTCAGCAGGCAACATTTTCACAAAAACAAGAAAAGCATTCAAAGAAAATAATTTACCTTTGAAGAACTTCGGATGTTTTCAATGAGGAGACTCTCAGTTAGATAGCAAATGTTCATTTTTTCCAAAAATATTATTTGTGTAGGAGAAATCGCTCCGTTTTGTTCATCACTTTTGGCTAAGAAAGAAAAACTTGCAGCTGGAGATTACGCAATAATTGCAGTCTCTTAGGGTCAATCTTCCAATGATATGCCTACAAATACGTCACAATGCTGCAGACACCTTGGGGAAAACGTGGAAAAGGTAAGCTGACTCCTAGCTCCTCCACAGCCATATAAGGAGTCATTGCCATGAGGCGGTTTCAAAAAATGCGGCACTTCCTGATTGTATTTTTACCTGGGTTTTTTCTGTAACATAAGTTCTGTGGCACTCACAGACAATATCTTTGCAGTTTTGGAAACGTCAGAGTGTTTTCTTTCCAAAGCTGTCAATTATATGCATAGTCGAGCATCTTTTCGTGACAAAATATCTTGTTTAAAACGGGAACGTTTTTCATCCAAAAATTAAAAGAGCGCCCCCTATATCGAAGAAGTTAAGACAAGGTCAGTCAATCCGGAAAATTTCAAAAACTTTAGCTGCACCCCTTTAGTTAGCTGCACCTCAGATTGCAGCCCAAATAAATGCTTCACAGAGTTCAAGTAACAGACACATTTCTACATCAACTGTTCAGAGGAGACTGCGTAACTCAGGCCTTCATTATATAAGGAACAAACATAACAATGGGTAATTGAGTAAGTATGTAATTCAATAAAGGCTCATGGTTACAAATGATTTTCTGCACCCTAGATCATAACATGAGTATCAATTAATAACACATGAGGTGTGTGTGTGTGTGTGTGTGTGTGTGTGTGTGTGTGTGTGTGTGTGTGTGTGTGTGTGTGTGTGTGTGTGTGTGTGTGTGTGTGTGTGTGTGTGTGTGTGTGTGTGTGTGTGTGTGTGATCAAGTGTGTGATCAAGTGTCTGGAATGGGAGATTGAGGGTAACAGTCCTCATGGTCACGGACTGCAGAGCCCTTGGTGGAGACACATGGCCCCACACCTCCCGACAGATCTCCACACCACAGGGTTACCTTACCCATCAGCCAGCCTGCCTGACACCCAGATGGAAGCATGCACACACACACACACACACACACACACACACACACACACACACACACACACACACACACACACACACACACACACACACACACACACACACACACACACACACACACACACACACACACACAATGGCCACTAATGCAAAAACCCTCCAATAAGCCAAAAACATATCCATCCTATTACTAAATCACTTTACCAACATAAAACAACATTTCCCATCGGGATAATAAAGTCAGGACTACTTATCGGTAATCAATGGGGTCAGCCACATTGAACACATTGCAAAACACTAGTCAAAATATCGTGACGCCTAGTTGATTCTATTGACGTTCATTCTATTCACCATGGTCACTGAGGAATTAGCTGACATGCAGAATGCAGTATCATTAATCAGTCCCCGAACAACCTTGTTTTCTTTAACTCCAGAGGAGTTGTATAGGATTTCTGTTGACAGTGAAAACACACAGTGCACATTATACACATTCTATTTCACTAAAACAATGACAATAAGTGCAATCAGAGGACGACTATGTGTCCTGTGATCACCACCTCCTCTTTTGGTCAGTGTTTGGTCCAGTGGCGGTCGGTGCCGTTTAAGATGAGGGAGGATGATCATTTTTTTAATGAGCATGGCCTTATTTCTATTATAGCATATTGGATGACTGTCATTCATATTCCATTCACCCAGATCAATGTAACATCGATAGGTTTAGACATGATACTCAAATCTTCCCTATACCCATCATCAGGTTGCTACAACCTAGCCCGTGAATGAAAGTATACAACATAGGTGCACAGCTTGAGAGAAATTTCAGTAATCAAGGTGACAGACAGTGACACATTCAATACATCTAGCTGATCTATGTCTAGCAAACTAGAGTTTCTTTTGGGCAAATTCAGGTATTTTTATCCCTGTTTCGTTTCGTTTGGTTCCGTTTAGAATGTTTTTCACACACAAACATGGTTAACTTTTTATTGCAGCTACGTACAAACAGCATGATCACTTTGATCATTGTAGCTAAAAATTCCTTCTTGCATCTACGTGCTTTCCCTCCTCTTACCTTCTCCCTTTGCGTGTCGACTTCAGTGCACAACACATCAGCTGTCTGTGACCAATGCGAAAAAACCTTTCCAAGCCAATCCTTCATATCATAACCACAAACCGCTACACACAACCTACATCATTGTCACCATTATTAGCTAACGTCATAGTCAACATAGCTACTAGAACTAATGTGTTAGTAAACCTGACTACAATCATGCAGTACAGTGTACAGTCAGCAAGAAGTTTATCAGTTCCACCAGCGGGCCCTGTGGCAGTAAATTAATAAAACAAAAAACTTACCTTGACTTGGAAGGGTTCCAATGTTGGATAGCCATAGCCAGCTAGCTAACATAACATCTCTCTCTGTTTGAGCTGGGTGTTTGAGTAGGCTAAACTAGCTAGCTGCATTCGTTAGCTAAGTGAATGTGAAAAAATACAATGAAATAGAGCTAGCTCTCTCTCTTTCTTTTGCTTCTCCTTCATTTTGAAGAAATTCATTTGTTAACTGTTTGTTCAACTATTTTCTTTCTCTCTATTTGAGTCAACTACTCACCACATGTTATGCACTGCAGTTCATTCCCTGCCTGGCCGCCCATGCCAAGTGTGAGTGAATCCACACTTCAACCTGGTTAATGTTTACAGGTTTATTGATTTGGGCTCTTCGGGGTAATGTTAGACAAACAACAGATCAATATCATTAGCACATCAAACATTGAAAGTCCCCCTGCCTCGTGAGAGAATAATTTGTCCACTTCAATTTTAAAACACAATAGTGAACCCGAAGGTGCCATGTTTCACGCCATCTTTGATTTACAGTATGTCGCCTCTCTCTGGTTAAACCTGATGTCACGCTCCTCTAGCTTTCTCTCTTTCCCTTCCTTTCTCATTAAAATTATTCTCCTTTTAGTAACTTGTGGCACAGCGGTCTAAGGCACTGCATCTCAGTGCTTGAGGCGTCACTACAGACACCCAGGTTCGAATCCAGGCTGTATCACATCTGGCCTGTAATTGGAAGTCCCATAGGGCGGCGCACAATTGGCCCAGCGTCATCCGGGTTTGGCCAAAGTAGGCCATCATTGTAATTAAGAATTTGTTCTTAACTGACTTGCCTAGTTAAATACAGGTTAAATCATAAATAACAAATGTTTTAACTTTCTTGGCTTCTCTTAAAGTGTGGATTCACCCTTTTCCCCCCTGAACTTTTTGGGGGTCTACTTTCAGTAATTTCTCTCCGAGGGATGGACATTGCGCCTCACACTTTTACAAAAACAAGCAGGGAGAATTCCACTTGAGTTGGGATGTGAAACCTAAACTGCAACCCTCCTACCACTCTCTATTCTCTACTTCACCCGAAGGTCAAAGAGTTACGGCTCCTCAACCTAATATCTCTCTGACAGGACCAAGATGATTCTCAGCCCCTCTAAGTCTTTTAAAATAATTAGAACCATAAATATTACCAATATAACCAAAATATTAACCGGTAAGAGGTTACGGCAACTTCACCCAATAATTAAAAAACCAAGCAGAGCAGTGCAACTGGGAACAATAAACGGAAAGAAAAAATGAAAGTGAGCTTTTTAAAGGCCTATCTTAGAGGAAGTTACCACACCTATTTTGAGTAATTCCCAGTGGTGTAGTACTTAAGTAAAACTACTTAAGTTGTTTTTTGGGGTATCTGTACTTTACTTTACTATTTACTATTTTGACTACATTTACTTTCACTCCACCACATTCCTAAAGAAAATATGTACTATTTACTCCCATACATTTTCCCTCAAATCCAAAAGTACTCATTACATTTGGAATGCTCAGGCAGGACAGCAAAATGGTCCAATTCACGCACCTATCAATTTAACACGTTGTCATCCCTACTGCCTCTGGTCTGGTGGACTCACTTAACACAAATACTGTGTTTGTAAATTATGTCTGAGTGTTCCCGTCTGTCCGTGAATAAAAAAAAATATAAAAAAATTGTGCCGCCTGGTTTGCTAAATATAAGGAATTTGATGTATAGCATCTCCTCTTACTTTTTAGTTTTATTCAAGTAGTTACTTTTATACTTTTACTCAAGTACTATTTTACTGGGTGACTCACTTTTACTTGAGAAGTTTTCGGTTAAGGTATCTTTACTTTTACTCAAGTATGACAATTGAGTACTTTTTCTACCACTGGTAATTCCTGTTCTAGAGTGGAAATTCACGTTTAGGTTCCACCTTGAAGACTGACGCAAGCTGCTAATACATATTCAAAAATTGGGGGTGGCAACGTTGTGCTGATTTCCATGTTTAGTAGAGAAATAAATACAAATAAATCACTGACTCACAGCTGTCAGTGTAATTCGCTAGAATGCTAACCTTAGCTAGATAAGTAAAGTTAGGTGAGCACCATTTCAGTTAATACAGGTATACTGTAAATCAGGTGGGAAAATTATTATTTTAGAAAAAGACTACCATCCTACCTGTCAAAAGATGAGTCTCGGCTAAACCGTGCCAATACGAGCTGTTGACATGACTTTTGATAATTACAGTGAAACTGTGTTGGATTGCAGATGTCATTCATATTTGGGCATGCACACGGACATGATAGCTATATTCTTTGTGCTCTCGATCATTTCAGCAAGCTAGCTATACACTGAGTGAGAACACCTTCCTAATATTGAGTTGCACCCCCTTTTTCCTTCAGAACAGCCTCAATTTGTTGGAGCATGGACTCTACAAGGTGTCAAAAGCATTCCACAGGGATGCTGGCCCATGTGGATGCCAATGCTTCCCACAGTTGTGTCAAGTTGGCTGGATATCCTTGGGTGGTGGACCATTCTTGATACACACAGGAAACTGTTGAGTATGAAAAACCCAGCAGCGTTGCACTTCTTGACACACTCAAACCAGTGCACCTGGCACCTACTACCGTACCCCTTTCAAAGGCACTTAAATCTTTTGTCTTGCCCATTCACCCTCTGAATGGCACACATATACAACCCATGTCTTAATTGTCTCAAAGCTTTAAAATCCTTCTTTAACCTGTCTCCTCCCCTTCATCTACACTGATTTGAAGTGGATTTAACATGTGACATCAATAAGGGATCGTAGCTTTCACCTGGATTTACCTGGTCAGTCTATGTCAGGGTCGTGGCCTGGGGAAGATGGGTGTTGGGATGAGCGAGGGGGAGTGGTGCTTTTGAGCCATTAACTGCAGGGAGGTAAACATTTTTTTTAAAGTACTAAATCTTATTGAGAGATTACCTTCATTTTGAAATTGTCTCTGAATAGTTGTTTGCATTTTACATTGTTACAAACATTTTCAGAAGGATTGAGAGTATTTTAAAACATAAGTTTGATACCCCTATTTTTAATTGCTCAGCTAAGTGTAGGCTACTGCGAAAAGCTGTAGCCAGAGATGGAAGAGGAGGCAAGACACCCCGTTCACTGTTATTTTCTGTTTCAATGAACTAAGTAGAACAGACCCTGCTGCTTTTGCATTGGTGTCTATGGGAGACCAACCGCGTTAAATAGACCAGAACTTGTTTTTTCAATGGTAAACAGCCTTAGTGAACTATCTTCATTTATCCACCATATTTGCTGCCAAAGATGATCTATACTGAACAAAAATATAAATACAACAGGTAAAGTGTGAAATAAAAGATCCCAGAAATGTTCCATGTGCACATAAAACGTATTTCTCTCCAATTTTGTGCACAAATTTGTTTACATCCGTTAGTGAGCGTTTCTCCTTTGCCAAGATAATCCGTAACACATGAGAGGTGTGGCATATCAAGAAACTGATTAAGCAGCATGATCATTATACAGGTGTACCTTGTGCTGCGGACAATAAGAGGCCACTCTAAAATGTGCCGATTTGTCATGAAACAATATGTCAAACATGTCTCAAATTTTGAGGGAGCGCGCAATTGGCATGCTAACTGCAGGAATGTCCACCAGAGCTGTTGCCAGTGAATTGAGCAGTACGTCTAACCGGCCTCACAACTGCAGACCATGTGTAACCACACCAGCCAAGGACCTCCACATCCGGCTTCTTCACCTGCAGGATTGTCTGAGACAAGCCACCCAGATAGCAGATGAAACTGAGGAGTATAAAGTTCTTATGTGGGGAAAAACTCATTCTGGTTGGCTGGGCCTGGCTCCCAAATGGGTGGGCCTATGCCTTCCCAGGCCCACCCATGGCTGCGCCCTTGCCCAGTCATGTGAAATGCATAGATTAGGGCCACATTTATTTCAATTGACTGATATCTTTTTTTCAGTATATTATATTGTTTGACTCAGTCTTGACTCGCAAACTTTGCAGGTCTTTCTCATTAATAAATAATGCCATACTGGTGGATGGTACCATTCAAATAAAACCCAGCCATGAAACAAAACGTAAGTGAAAAATCATTTACACATCATTTCATTGGAAAAGACACGTCTTTGGCATGAATTTGCACGAATCGGCAGTTTGTGTCACTTCAAGCCAAATATATCATACTCTGACTAAAATGATGACTTCAACGTGCAACATCATGGGTAAGCTCTGGCGATCGTCTTTCAGCTCAAAAAAAGTGGCTTCTACTGCTGTGGGCGTGTAACACACAAATACACACACTGGCGTGGGCAGTTGTTTGTTGTCACAGTAAATTACAGTGACACACTGGAGGAGTGACAGCTCTCGCTGGGTGGGTCTTGGCCAGGGGAAGATGGGTGTTGGGATGAGCGAGGGGGAGTGGTGCTTTGGAGACATTAACTGCAGGGAGGCCAGCGGGGAGGGGGAAGGGAGAGAGAGTCTGTCAATGTGAACATCACTGTTCTCAGGGACTCATTTACAAGGTGTGTCTCCTTGACTTTCACTGCCTACTGTAATTACTAGTGTAAACCCTGTACTTTTCCCACATTGGTAGAATGACTCCTATAGGATTTATGTGTATTCATTACAGTAAGGATTAGGTGACATCATATGAATAAAAGTTATAGATATACCATAATCACACTGTATGTCAGCTGTAAGATGTATGTTATTCATAGAAATAGACATTCCGAATGTATGACAAAATGTAACACTTTATATGGCCTTCTTTTATTCTGTTTTCAGTAACAATAATAACTTGATGTACATATATGCAGGTGCTTTTATCCAAAGTGACAATGAGCGCTTACAATTTAATAAGTGATCCCTGCAGGAATTGAACACACAATCTTGGTGTTGCTAGTGGCACACTCTTAGTTCAACATTGGTTACCCAAATCAGGAGAGTTTGAGTGAGTGAATGTGGGTCCAAATCCTTGTCTTTCCTCAAGTGAGTAGATTTAATATCACTTTATTGTCCAACCAGTTATTGGGTGAGTCTCATGCAATCTCCTGACCCATTTTGAGAAGAGAACAGTTGAAATCCACAACAGCCAACTCATCCATCTACCATACACCTCTGACTCAAGAGCTTCAGCATTTACCTACCACTGTTTATAAAATAGTCAAGGACTAAAATACTGTGAAGTCTGGAAACAATGTTTATGCAGCCGGAAAGATCAAGTTCAGTGTATTGGCCAGGTTCTGTGTTTCCAACGTGATTCCTCCATGATTGATGGAATATTCCCTAAAATGGCAGCTTGTAGTTCTTAACTTGCTTAATTTATTTATCTAGCACAGTTTTTCAAAAAGGGATGACTGAAGTGTACCTTCACACATTTAGCCTTCACATGAAGAAAATCGTGCCAGAGGAGTGATTTCCCTGGGGAGACTACAGGCCTCGACCAGTGGAGGGATATTCCATTGTATATCCAATCAGTCAATACTTCTTTAGTCTACAAGTGTGTTTGATATTGCAGCACCCAATGTTTCCCCAACCCATGTGATAAATGCCTTACTAAGTACTTGACTCCAGTTGCTCCATAACACAGTGACTTAATAGTCTGAGTTTTATTCAACGATTCTCAGCTTGTGTACCATGGCCATGGGCATGACTGGAGACAGAGAGGATGGTACACACACACAAACTGCTGCGAGATTGTCTTTTCAAGAGCTGCCATTGCTCAACAGCAGGGTAATTAAGACAAGCAAGTGCAGAACGCTGGGGCAGACAACAATGTAAATCTGTCAGTCTGTGCTCTGGAGGTATGCATGCTGCAACGTGAAGCCCCGCAGCAACCTGACCTACCTTACACACAGACACCCTTTTGTTACTGAGTGGTGTTGAGAGCTGGAGACCGTATAAACAGAGGTCCAAAAGCACACACACACACACACACAAACTCTGTCTCTTAATGCTGGATTTAACAAACAACAAGCCTAATACATACAGTATACACTTTAATTTAGACTCTCATGAAGTTAGAGAGAAACACAGACATACTAGTGTCTTGTTTAACTGACCTTGTGGACACACACAATTGATTCCCATTCAAATCAAATCAAATCAAAATCAAATTTTATTTGTCACATACACATGGTTAGCAGATGTTAATGCGAGTGTAGCGAAATGCTTGTGCTTCTAGTTCCGACAGTGCAGTAATAACCAACAAGTAATCTAACTAACAATTCCAAAACTACTGTCTTATACACAGTGTAAGGGGATAAAGAATATGTACATAAGGATATATGAATGAGTGATGGTACAGAGCAGCATAGGCAAGATACAGTAGATGGTATCGAGTACCGTATATACATATGAGATGAGTATGTAAACAAAGTGGCATAGTTAAAGTGGCTAGTGATACATGTATTACATAAGGATGCAGTCGATGATATAGAGTACAGTATATACGTATGCATATGAGATGAATAATGTAGGGTAAGTAACATTATATAAGGTAGCATTGTTTAAAGTGGCTAGTGATATATTTACATCATTTCCCATCAATTCCCATTATTAAAGTGGCTGGAGTTGAGTCAGTGTCAGTGTCAGTGTGTTGGCAGCAGCCACTCAATGTTAGTGGTGGCTGTTTAACAGTCTGATGGCCTTGAGATAGAAGCTGTTTTTCAGTGTCTCGGTCCCAGCTTTGATGCACCTGTACTGACCTCGCCTTCTGGATGATAGCGGGGTGAACAGGCAGTGACTCGGGTGGTTGATGTCCTTGATGATCTTTATTTCCTTCCTGTAACATCGGGTGGTGTAGGTGTCCTGGAAGGCAGGTAGTTTGTCCCCGGTGATGCGTTGTGCAGACCTCACTACCCTCTGGAGAGCCTTACGGTTGAGGGCGGAGCAGTTGCCGTACCAGGCGGTGATACAGCCCGCCAGGATGCTCTCGATTGTGCATCTGTAGAAGTTTGTGAGTGCTTTTGGTGACAAGCCGAATTTCTTCAGCCTCCTGAGGTTGAAGAGGCGCTGCTGCGCCTTCTTCACGATGCTATCTGTGTGAGTGGACCAGTTCAGTTTGTCTGTGATGTGTATGCCGAGGAACTTAAAACTTGCTACCCTCTCCACTACTGTTCCATCGATGTGGATAGGGGGGTGTTCCCTCTGCTGTTTCCTGAAGTCCACAATCATCTCCTTAGTTTTAACCCAAACCCCCCAATGAACAACAGCACTATAGACAACTCCCACAATCAAAATCCACATGCACATACCTCCAGTCCTATCCCACAACGTATGGCCATTTAGAGAACCAACATTGTCTATGCCATAACATGAATACTATGTGACAACATTTATATAGGAGAAACCAGCCACACCGTATTGACACTCCGCAAACAACACCTCTGCACAATAAAAAAAATAAAAACACACTACAAATACACGCCACAACCTCTCTCCGCATCACCGTTCTGGAGATGAAAGCCTCCTGGACCATATCCCAGAGAAGAGCGGTTGAATCCAGGTGGATAGCCAAACTTAAGACCTTGGCTCCACTTGTCTTGAATGGTAAAGAATAGTATATAGATCCAATTGTGAGAGCCAGAGGAGCCACCAACAGGAGGAAGTTCAGAATTTTTTAAATTTATTTTCTCTGTCTTGTTTTATTAAATGTTTTCTTTTATTAAGCACTTTAACATAGCACTTCTTTTTGCAGCTCTTAATCCCTTTATCCGTTGTTGTGATTTTTCATTATTTACTATATTATATACTTATTTAATTATTTATCTATTAATTTATTGATCCAGCTTGCATGCTTTATTGATTATTATTATATTTTCTAATTGCTTACCCTCATAATTTAATCAATCTCTTGTCTTCCTCTCATTGTTGTCTTCCTAACCCCACTGAGCTCTTGGCCTCCATTGATCTCTTGGGCAAATAACCGTCCAATGTTCTCCCACCCTCTCCAGACCAGACTGACTTGTAACATGCAGACAGAGCAGGAAGTTGCAATAGGCCCATGAAACACAAGGTTTGATACCTGCACAAACAGAAACCCTCTTAAACCTAACCTTATCCTAACCCAAAACCTTAAATTCAAAGATATACACAAATTCTAACCTTAACCCAAAACCCCCTAGAGCCAGAGGCAACCAACACGAGGAGGAAGTTCAGGTTTGTTTTTTATTTGTGCCGTCTTTTTTTGTCCTTTATATAGATTATTTCTTATATGAAGCACTTTAACAGAGCACTAATTTTTGCTACTCTTAATCCCCAAATCCCTTTATCTCTTGGTGTGAGTTTTCAATCATTACTTTATTATTTACTTATTCAATCATTTATCTATCAATTTATTGATCCAGTGTGCATGATTTTTATTTTTTATTATTGTATTTTCTCATTATTTACCCTCAGAACTTAATCAATTCATTGTCCCCTCCTCTCATTGTTGTCTTGATCTCATTGAACCATTGCAGGGGACCCCTCTGAGCTCTCGGCCTCCATTGATCTCTCAGGAAAATAACCTGCCAATGTTCTCCTACACCCTCTAGACCAGACTTGCGCCGGAGAGGATGGCTGCTGCCTTATGGGCTCCTCACCAACTGTGCTATTCTGTTTGTTTGTTTTTTGCATTGTTTGTAACTTTTTTTTTTAACGTATTTTGTACATAATGTTGCTGCTACCGTCTCTTGTGACCGAAATAACTTCTGGACATCAGAACAGCGATTACTCACCTCGAACTGGACAAAGATTTTTTTCTTTAACGAGTCCGACACAGAGGATATACTGCTTTCTCGTGAAGGGGCGGAGAAAAAGGGGGCGGTGGTCTTGCTGCCTTCTGAGAATTCATAGGCGAGTGAGTAAACCTCCACTACCATCCTTTCTATTAGCCAACGTGCAATCACTGGAAAACAAAATGGATGATATACGATCAAGACTATCCTACCAACAGGACATTAAAAACTGTAGTATCTTATGTTTCACCGAATCGTGGCTGAACAACGACACAGGTAATATAGAGCTGGCGGCATTTTCCATACATTGGCAGGACAGAGAAGCTACATCTGGTAAGACTAGCGGTGGTAGTGCGTGTCTATTTCTCAATAACAGCTGGGGCACGATGTCTAATATAAAAGAAGTCTCGAGGTATGGCTCACCTGAGATAATGTGGTCTACAGTTTATCATAGGTATCTATCTATCTCTATCTACCAAGAGAGTTCTCATTTATATTATCTACCAAGAGAGTTCTCATTTATATTATTCGTAGCCGTCTATTTACCACCACAAACCGATGCCGGCCCTGAGACCGCACTCAACGAGCTGTATAAGGACATACGCAAAGAAGAAAATGCTATTTTTTTATTTAACCTTTATTTAACCAGGTAGGCCAGTTGAGAACAAGATCTCATTTAGAACTGCGACCTGGCCAAGATAAAGAAAGCAGTGCGACACAAACAACACATGGGATAAATAAACATACAGTCAATAACACAATAGAACAATCTATGTACAGTGTGTGCAAATGTAGTAAGATTAGAGAGGTAAGGAAATAAAAAGGCCATAGTGGGGAAATAATTACAATTTGAAATAACAATATGGGGATGAGGTAGTTGGGTGGGCAATTTACAGATGGGCTGTGTACAGTACAGGTGCAATGATCGGTAAGCTGCTCTGACAGCTGATGCTTAAAGTTAGTGAGGGAGATATTAGACTCCAGCTTCAGTGATTTTTGCAATTCGTTCCAGTCATTGGCAGCAAAGAACTGGAAGGAAAGGCGGCCAAAGGAGGAGTTGGCTTTGGGAATGACCAGTGAAATATACCTGCTGGAGCGCGTGCTACGGGTAGGTGCTGCTATGGTGACCAGTGAGCTGAGATAAGGAGGGACTTTACCTAGCAAAGACTTATAGGTGACCTGGAGTCAGTGGGTTTGGTGACGAATATGAAGCGAGGGCCAGCCAACGAGAGCATACAGGTCGCAGTGGTGGGTGGTATATGGGGTTTTGGTGCCAAAACAGATGGCACTGTGATAGACTACATCCAATTTGTTGCGTAGAGTGTTGGAGGCTATTTTGTAAATTACATCGCTGAAGTCAATGATCGGTAGGATAGTCAGTTTTAAGAGGGTATATTTGGCAGCATGAGTGAAGGAGGTCTTGTTGCGAAATAGGAAGCCGATTCTAGATTTAATAATAGATTGGAGATACTTAATGTGAGTCTGGAATGAGAGTTTACAGTCTAACCAGACACCTAGGTATTTGTAGCCGTCCACATATTCTAAGTCAGAACCGTCCAGAGTAGTGATGCTAGATGGATGAGCGGGTGCGAGCAACGATCGGTTGAAGAGCATGCATTTAGTTGTACTTGCATTTAAGAGCAGTTGGAGGCCACAGAAGGAGAGTTGTATGGCATTGAAGCTCGCCTGGAGGTTAGTTAACACCGTGTCCAAAGAAGGGCCAGAAGTATACAGAATTATGTTGTCTGCATAGATGTGGATCAGAGAATCACCAGCAGCAAGAGCGACATCATTGATGTATAACAGAGAAAAGAGTCTGCCCGAGAATTGAACCCTATGGCACCCCCATAGAGACTGACAGAGGTCCGGACAACAGGCCTTCCGATTTGACACACTGATCTCTATCTGAGAAGTAGTTGGTGAACCAGGCAAGGGAGTCATTTGAGAAACCAAGGCTGTTGAGTCTGCCGATAAGAATGTGGTGATTGACAGAGTCGAGAAAGCCTTGGCCAGGTCGATCAAAACTGCTGCACAGTATTGTCTCTTATTGATGACGGTTGTGATATCATTTAGGACCTTGAGCGTGGCTGTGGTGCACCCATGACCAGCTCGGAAACCAGATTGCCTAGCGGAGAAAGTACGATAGGATTCGAAATGGTCAGTGATCTGTTTGTTAACTTGACTTTCGAAGACCTTAGAAAGGCAGGGTGGATAGATATAGGTCTGTACCAGTTTGGGCCTAGAGTGTCTCCCCCTTTGAATAGGGGGGTGACCGTGGCAACTTTCCAATCTTTAGGGATCTCAGACGATACGAAAGAGAGGTTGAAAAGGCTAGTAATAGTGGTTGCAAAAATTGCGGTGGATAATTTTAGAAAGAGAGGGTCCAGATTGTCTAGCCCAGCTAATTTGTAAGGGTCCAGATGTTGCAGCTCTTTCAGAGCATCAGCTATCTGGATTTGGGTGAAGAAGAAGTGGGGGAGACTTGGGCAAGTTGCTGTGGGGGGTGCCTGGCTGTTGATTGGTGTAGGGGTAGACAGGTGGAATGCATTGCCAGCCGTAGAAGAATTGAAATTCTCGATTATCGTAGGTTTATCGGTGGTGACAGTGTTTCCTAGCCTCAGTGCAGTGGACAGCTGGGAGGAGGTGCTCTTATTCTCCATGGACTTTACACTGTCCCAGAACTTTTTGGAGTTTAACTTCCCTGAAAAGTTGCATATTGCGGTGGCTATTCGATGCTAATGTAGTACGCCACAGGATGTTTTTGTGCTTGTCAAGGACAGTCAAGTCTGGAGTGAACCAAGGGCTATATCTGTTCTTAGTTCTACATTTTCTGAATGGGGCATGATTATTTAAGATGTTGAGGAAAGCACTTTTAAAGAGTAACCAGGCATCCTCTACTGACGGAATGAGGTCAATATCCTTCCAGGATACCCGGGCCAGGATGACTAAGAAAGGCCTGCTCACTGAAGTGTTTTAGGGAGTGTTTGACAGTGATGAGGTGTGATCATTTGACCACGGCCCGTGCTTACGGATTTAGGGTTGTACCTGGTAGGTTTCTCGATAATTTGTTGGAAATTGAGGGCATCTAGCTTAGAATGTAGGACAGACGGGGTGGGGTGTTAAGCAGATCCCAGTTTAGGTCACCTAACAGTATGAACTCTGATGATAAATGGGGGGCAATTAATTCACATATGGTGTCCAGGGCACAGCTGAGGCTGAGGAGGGTCTATAACAAGCGGCAACAGTGAGATAATTATTTCTGGAAAGGTGGATTTTTAAAAGAAGAATCTTAAACTGTTTGGGCACAGACTCATCCAGAAGCGACGCTCCTAGTGGCCCGGGGACTTTTCACCTAATTTCTACCAGCATGTCACGTGCAACCAGAGGATAATTTTTTTCTAGACCACCTCCACACACAGAGACACATACAAAGCTCTCCCTCGCCCTCCATTTGGCAAATCTGACCATAATTCTATCCTCCTGATTCCTACTTACAAGCAAAAACCTGAAGCAGGATGTACCAGTGACTCGCTCAATACGGAAGTGGTCAGCTGACACGGATGCTACGCTACAGGACTGTTTTGCTTGCAAAGACTGGAATGTGTTCCGGGATTCATCCAATTGCATTGAGGAGTATACCACCCCAGTCATCGGATTCATCAATGAGTGCATCGACAACGGTGATGAAAGGCTGGTCATGGCTCACATCAACAGCATCATCCCAGATACCCTAGACCCACTCCAATTCGCATACCGCCTCAACAGATCCACAGATGACGTAATCTCAATCGCACTCCACACAGCCCTTTCCCACCTGGACAAAAGGAACACATATGTGAGAATGCTGTTCATTGACTACAGCTCAGCATTCAACACCATAGTCCCCACAAAGCTCATCACTAAGCAAAGGACCCTGGGACTAAAATACCTCCCTCTGCAACTAGATCGTGGACTTCCTGATGGGCTGCCCCCAGGTGGTAAGGGTAGGTAACAACACGTCTGCCACGCTGATCCATAACACCGGGGCCCCTCAGGGGTGTGTGCTTAGTCCACTCATTTACTCCCTGTTCACACACTACTGTGTGGCCAAACACGACTCCAACAGCAGTTTGCTAACGACACAACAGTGGTAGGCCTGGTTACCAACAACAATCAGACAGCCTATAGGGAGGTGGTCAGAGACCTGAAGGTGGGGTGCCAGGACAACAACCTCTCCCTCAGTGTGAGCAAGAAAAAGGAGCAGATCGGGGACTACAGGAAAACGCGAGCCGAACAGGCCCCTGTTAACATTGACGGATATGTAGTGGAGCGTGTCGAGATTTTCAAGTTCCTTGGTGTCCACATCACCAACAAACTAACATGGTCCAAACTCACCAAGCGAGTCATGAGGAGGTCAAGGCAACACCTTTTCCCCCTCAGGAGACCCAAAGAGTTGTACAGCTGCACCATTGAGAGCATCCTGACCGGTTGCGTCCCCGCCTGGTATGGCAACTGCTCGCCATCTGACCGTAAGGCGCTACAGAGGATAGTGTGTACGGCCCAGTACATTACTCGGGCCAAGCTTCATGCCATCCAGGACGTATATACTAGGTGGAGTCAGAGGAAAGCCCATAGAATTGTCAAAGACTCAAGTCACCCAAGTCATAGACTGTTCTCTCTCCTACTGCGGTACCGGAGCGGAGCTAGGACCAAAAGGCTCCTTAACAGCTTCTACCCCCAAGCTATAAGACTGCTGAACAATTAATCAAATGGCCACCCGGACTATTTACATTGACCCCGACCCCCCCCCCCTATTTGTTTTTACACTGCTACTCGCTGTTTATTGTCTATGCATAGTCACTTTACCCCTACCTGTATGTACAAATGACCTCGACTAACCTGTACCCCCTCACATTGGCTCGGTACCAGTACGCCCTGTATACTGTATAGCCTCGTTATTTTATTGTGTTACTTTTTATTATTTTTACTTTAGATTATTTCCTCGGGGCGGCAGGGTAGCCTAGTGGTTAGAGCTTTGGCCTAGTAACCGAAAGGTTGCAAGTTCATATCCCGAGCTGACAAGGTACAAATCTGTCGTTCTGCCCCTGAACAGGCAGTTAACCCACTGTTCCTAGGCCGTCATTGAAAATAAGAATTTGTTCTTAACTGACTTGCCTAGTTAAATAAAGGTAAAAAAAATATATTTGGTAAATATTTTCTTAACTCTCTCTTAAAATGCATTGTTGGTTAAGGGCTTCTAAGTAAGCATTTCATGGTATGGTCTACACATGTTGTATTTGGCGCATGTGACAAATAAAGTTTGATTTGATGTGCAATATGCAGACAGAGCAGGAAGTTGCAATAGGCCCATGCAACCCAAAGTTTGATACCAGCACAAAAGAAACCCTATTAGACCTAAACCTCTAAGCCTAAAATAGCTGTTTTCCTTGTGGGGAACAGCGAAATGTCCCCACTTGTCAGAATTGTCCTTGTTGTACTATCCTTGTGAGGACTTCTGGTCCCCACAATGATAGTAAAACTAAACATACACACACACACACACACACACACACACACACACACACACACACACACACACACACACACACACACACACACACACACACACATACACACACACACACACACACAGTGTTTAACTTTCACCCACCTGCCATCTCTAGATGTAGTGCAGAGGCGGGCGGAGAGGTTAAGGGTCAGGTCTATGGTGAAGAGGTTACACTTCAGCAGACAGCTCAGCTCAAATTAGGCTTTAAATTTGCAGTCCATGGTCGAAATATTCAACCCCTGCTCACCTCATGGTCTCCTAAGAAAACATATGCTTTGTCTCAACGACCAGCCCCAGTCGCGGTTATCACACACAGAAGTACAAACACACACCTTTATAGATGTTCACTTAGACATACAGTACCAGTCAAAATTGTGGACAAACCTACTCATTCAAGGGGTTTTCTTTGTTTGTCCTATTTTCTGCATTGTAGAATAAAAGTGAAGACATCAACTATGAAATGAATTAAATGAAATAACACACATGAAATCATGTAGTAACCCAAAACGTGTTAAACAAATCAAAATATATTTTATATTTGAGATTCTTCAAAGTGGCCAACCTTTGCCTTGCGTTCCCACCGTGAAGCATGGAGGAGGAGATGTGATGGTGTGGAGGTGCTTTGCTGGCGATACTCTCAGTGATTTATTTAGAATTGAAGGCACACTTAACCAGCATGGCTACCGCAGCATTCTGCAGCAATACGCCATCCCATCTGGTTTCCGCTTAGTGGGACTATAATTTGTTTTTCAACAGAACAATGACCCAAAACACACCTCCGGGCTGTGTAAGTGCTATTTGACCAAGAAGGAGAGTGATGAAGTGCTGCATCAGATGACCTGGCCTCCACAGTCACCCGACCTCAACCCAATTGAGATGGTTTGGGTTGGACCGCAGAGTAAAGGAAAAACAGCCAACAAGTACTCATTATATGTGGGAACTCCTTCAAGACTGTTGGAAAAACATTCCAGGTGATGCTGGTTGAGAGAATGCCAAGAGTG
The DNA here is from genome assembly GCF_018296145.1 of Oncorhynchus tshawytscha. NCBI lineage: Eukaryota > Metazoa > Chordata > Actinopteri > Salmoniformes > Salmonidae > Oncorhynchus > Oncorhynchus tshawytscha. The sequence goes on along the minus strand of NC_056434.1, from coordinate 56,894,035 downwards.
TGCAAAGCTATCATTAATGCAAAGGGTGGCTACATTGAAGAATCTCAAATGGAAAATATATTTTAATTTGTTTAACAATTTTTGGGTTACTACATGATTTCATGTGTGTTATTTCATAGTTGGGGATGGACAGTTGAGGGAGGAGGTTGGGGGTAGGTGTGCTGAGGGCTTGGGTGTTAATGAGTTGCTGTTGCAGGACACAAAGCAGAGTCTTTCCTTGCCCTAGGGGGGAGGGGGGTCAAAGGTCAGGCAGCCCATTTACTGACCCTCTGATTTATATCACTGGGCCTCTATCTCACTGTAAACAGGATGAAACAGTGTATGTTGGGAATGTAGTATGCCTCTATCAGGAGTATCCTTGGAAGTAATATACACCTTAAGGCGTCCTTCCAAACTGTTTCGGCATGCCAGCCGAAACAGTTTGGAAGAGTTTGTCCATATATTCAAGGCAAGCCGAAGTCGGTAGCCGAAGCCTCCGCCCCTTCGTTGATGATTGGTCAACAGTAGGAGTTCTTCATTAAAGTCTTTGTTGTCATTCAACAGGAGATGACTTGTTTTCATGCACTATTTTTCACTGACCCAAACATCTTTAGTTAGATGTAAAATTGAACGACTGATATCTCCTCAACAAAAACAGCAGATTCTTTGAGTTATCCGAGATTAATTCTAACTTTTTTGAGGAAGCTACGGCTTCTCAAAATGGACAAACAGAATGGACAAAATGTATATTTAATTATTTAATTATTTTGCTATATATAATTAGTGTATGTTGTGTTATGCTACTTTCCATGATGTAGACAGTATGTGTTACTACATTACACAAGCTGACGTTTTGACCACATCAAATTGGGGGGAATTATGCATCCTTTTTACCTAAGATTGGTACCAAGAGAGTTCACATCTATATTATTCGTAGACATCGATTTACCACCACAAACTGATTCCAACACTAAGGCCAGACTCAACAAGCTGTATGAGGCCATAAGCAAACAAGAAAATGCTCATCCAGAAGTGGCCTCCTAGTGGTCGGGGACTTTAATGCAGGACTTTAATTACCTAATTTCTACCAGCATGTCATATTTGCAGCCAGAGGAAAATACCTCTAGACCACCTTTACTCCACATACAGTGACTGTACGTACATATCCCAACCAGAAGCTATGGACTACAGGCAACATCCGCACTGAGCTAAAGGTTAGAGCTGCTGCTTTCAATCCCACTATGCCCTCAGATGAACCATCAAACAGGCAAAGCATCAATACAGGACTAAGATTGAATCCTACTACACTGGCTCTGATGCTCGACAGATGTGTCAGGGCTTGCAAACTATTATAGACTACAAAGGGAAACTTAGCCTCGAGCTGCCCAGTGACGCAAGCCTATCAGACGAGCTAAATGCCCTTTATGCTCGCTTCAAGGCAAGCAACACTGAAGCATGCATGAGAGCACCAGCTGTTGAATTTAAAATGCACAATGTGGACCCAGAGGATACCACTAGAAAGTATTAATTAAAACGCTTGTTTCCAAAGTGGTCCTTGATTGTAAAAACCAATAACACATATAATGAATAAAAGACAAGACAAAATTACAAAACAACCATAAATATATTCATTTATATTGACATCCTAAAAAGTGACACTATTCACTGCACAATCTATTCATTTTACATCATACCAATCCTTCAAATAAATACACCTGACCAGTGGCACAAGGGGCAGTGGGGTGGTTTCCTTTACGTAGACAACCTTGTCCAAATGAAAAACTTTGTTTTACTGCTCTTCTTGTGGAGAGTGGGACCACCCGGGCTGTTTTGAGATCCTTGGGAAATGTACCACTACTAATAGAAAGGTTTACAATATGTGTTATCATTTTAGCAGAGACACAAGCACTATCCTTTATGAATATTGCAGGAAGGTTATCCAGCCCAGTTGCTTTGTTTATGCTCATTAAGCATAGTAGATTGCAAATGTTGTCCTCTGTTATCATGCACAGCTCAAACAAATCATTAGTGATCCTTTGCTGTGGTAAAGGTTGTTAATGAAAGACTGGTCATAGTGTCCAGAACAGGTGGTTAACTTCTTAACCAGAGATGAGGCTATAGTGTTAAAATAATTTGCAACCTTTGCCTGGTCATAACATAAACCATCATCAATATGCAGGCCCATATTACAGAATTTTACCTTATGGGGAGTTTTTGAGCCAATGTCCTTTAAAATGATCCACAGTTTTCGAGACTGATGGAAGTTGTCATTAATGGCGTCTATATCATGTTGGGATCTGGCCGTATCCATTTTGTATCTTGCCTGGTTTCTACAGTTAATACAACCATCATAATCTTGTTGTAGATGTGTCCTTATGAATCTGGCCAGGTAGCGATCCCTTTTACTTATGAGGTCTAAGATCTCGGGAAGTGATCCATTTCCCTGACCACTGTTTGATTCAAATTTGTTTCATCTGAGCCAGAGAGTCGAGTGCAGACAGAAACAGATCTTTAAAAAGATACCAAGCATGATCAACATCATAGTTTAGACCAATCCAAAATTACAAGTACTTCTGCAAAACATTCTTTTGAGTATTGTTTCATAGACCGTACCTTAATGTATTTATTACCTGGATCTAGTAGCATTTTCGATTTCTTAAAGGTACAGTAGGTTACCATATGATCACTAAAACCAATATATAAGATGCCTGATTAACAGACGTTCTCTTGATCTGATACAATAATCAAATCCAAAGTTGATTTACTGTCAATACATACCCGGGTTGGCTGAACAATGAGTCGATTTAGTCCAAATAACTGATTAAAGTTATACAGGACATTACTAGTGTACTTTTCTTGGGTGATAACTGCACATATGTATTGAAATCAACCAAGCAGAATACATTCTCTGTCAGAAAATATTTTGTGATCACAGCAATTTGATTCAAGTAAATCATAGAAATCATTCTGCTTAGGAGGCCAATAGCACACACCAACAAGTACAGGACGACATTTAGGAATAAGTATATCTACCCATGCAACCTCAAGACCAAACATTTTCAGATCTGAACGAGGGTTAAAATGCAAATCATTCCTAGTAAAAACACACACGCCGCCACCGTTTCAGTTTTGATAAATTCTATGAATGCTAGAACCCGGTAGCTCAACCTCATCGTCCACAATAGACCCATCGAGCCACGTCTCAGTCACAGCAACTACTGCAGCCCGTGTGTTAGAAGCAAGGAGTTTTAATTCCTCTAATTTCGGCAGCAGGCTCTGTGCGTTCACATGGTTAAAATGAAGTCCTATTTGATTGAAACAGTCAAACATGTTATTTTCTGTGCTCACTGCTGATACATATACTATCTCATCTAGATTGCGCTCATCCCTGTTTTTGCACCACATTTAAACAGCATACATTGCAAACAAGAGAAATGTTACTTTGAGATTTTACAGCTTCATCATATGGCAAGGGCTTGATAGCTCCACACTTTATGTGAGAAAACCGCCGCTTTTGAGGCAGAGTTTGGGCAGAGTTGTGTTGATTGCTTTGTGGTGTTTGGGCCAGGACAGGGTTGTACATTGCCACAGAGTAGCAGGCTGAAGGTAACAAGCAGCTTGTTGGAGTTAACACCGGTCTCAACGGCGCTGCAGCGTTTCCTGTGTACCTTCCCCAAGCGGCTCAGCTGTTCCCGTAGGAAAGGTGATATCAGGTGCCGGTAAAATTGTTCGTGGCTGAAGTTCACAAAATGAAAGTGAAGATCTCCATCCAAGTCTTTTGGTGTAGGTGGAACAGGATTGTGGGATAATCTCCATGTTTGAATTGTAGAATAAATCAGAAACGCAGAGGCAAATATTCTGGCTAGAGCCATAATAGTATTTCACGTTGCGATATACAAACAAGCAATACTGATATACAAACAAACAGTGTTCCAGATGACCGTGTGATCACGCTCTCAGTAGTCGATGTGAGTAAGACCTTTAAACAGGTCAACATTCACAAGGCCACGGGGCCAGACGGATTACATGGGAGTGTACTCACGGACCAACTGGCAAGTGTCTTCACTGACATTTTCAACCTCTCCCTGACTGTGCCTGTAATACCAACATGTGTCAAGCAGACCACCATAGTCCCTGTGCCCAAAAATGTGAAGGTAACCTGCCTAAATGACTACCGCCCCGTAGCACTCACGTCGGTAGCCATGAAGTGCTTTGAAAGGCTGGTCATGGCTCACAACAACAGCATCATCCCGGACACCCTAGACCCACTCCAATTCGCATACCACCCCAAAAGATCCACAGATGACGCAATCTCAATCGCACTCCACACAGCCCTTCCCCACCTGGACAAAAGGAACACCCATGTGAGAATGCTGTTCATTGACTACAGCTCAGCGTTCAACACCATAGTCCCACAAAGCTCATCAACTAAGCTAAGGACCCTGGGACTAAACACCTCCCTCTGCAACTGGATCCTGGACTTCCTGATGGGCCGCCCCCAGGTGGTAGGGGTAGGCAACAACACATCTGCCACACTGATCATCAACACTGAGGCCCCTCAGGGGTGTGTGCTTAGTCCCCTGTTCACCCACGACTGCGTGGCCAAGCACGACTCCAACACCATCATTATGTTTGCTGACAACACAACAGTGGTAGGCCTAATCACCGACAATGATGAGACATATTTTCTTAACTCTATTTCTTAAACTGGGCTTTTAAGTAAGCATTTCACTGTAAGGCTTACACCGGTTGTATTTGGCGCATGTGACAAATAAAATTTGATTTGAGTTTGGTGATATACGGGTGAACCCCCGTATCAAAACGCAACATTCCAAAATGTATCTGACTGTGTTCTGCAGGTTGTCCTCTAACCAGTGATGTAAAAATATATCTAGTTTCCATGTGTTTTTGAGTTTCAACATGTGTTTTTGGTAGTTTCAACAGCACATATCCCCCCTATATTTAGGAATATAACTTGAACTTTCATCATTAATTTCCAATGGTATTTTACTTAATCAGGTAAAAACTGCTGAATGATTTAAAAAACGTGATGTGATTGATTTATTTTGACAATATACCAGAAATCAACTAAACTGATTTTCCCTGTATAATATTAGTGGCAAATCAGACAACAATGTCAGTATTTGACACGTGGAATCTTTTATTTTTTTAAATGTTATTTCACCTTTATTTAACCAGATGGGCTAGTTGAGAACAAGTTCTCATTTGCAATTGCGACATGGCCAAGATAAAGCATAGCAGTGTGAACAGACAACACAGAGTTACACATGGAGTAAACAATTAACAAGTCAATAACACAGTAGAAAAAAAGAGTCTATATACATTGTGTGCAAAAGGCATGAGGAGGTAGGCGAAAAATTACAATTTTGCAGATTAACATTGGAGTGATAAATGATCAGATGGTCATGTACAGGTAGAGATATCGGTGTGCAAAAGAGCAGAAAAGTAAATAAATATAAACAGTATGGGGATGAGGTAGGTAAAATTGGATGGGCTATTTACCGATAGACTATGTACAGCTGCAGCGATCGGTTAGCTGCTCAGATAGCAGATGTTTGAAGTTGGTGAGGGAGATAAAAGTATCCAACTTTTACCAGCGATTTTTCGTTCCAGTCACAGGCAGCAGAGAACTGTAACGAAAGGCGCAAAATGAGGTGTTGGCTTTAGGGATGATCAGTGAGATAACACCTGCTGGAGCGCGTGCTACGGGTGGGTGTTGCCATCGTGACCAGTGAACTGAGATAAGGCGGAGCTTTACCTAGCATGGACTTGTAGATGACCTGGAGCCAGTGGGTCTGGCGACGAATATGTAGCGAGGGCCAGCCGAATAGAGCATACAGGTCGCAGTGGTGGGTGGTATAAGGTGCTTTAGTAACAAAACGGATGGCACTGTGATAAACTGCATCCAGTTTGCTGAGTAGAGTATTGGGAGCTATTTTGTAGATGACATCGCCGAAGTCGAGGATCGGTAGGATAGTCAGTTTTACTAGGGTAAGTTTGGCGGCATGAGTGAAGGAGGCTTTGTTTTGGAATAGAAAGCCGATTCTAGATTTGATTTTAGATTGGAGATGTTTGATATGAGTCTGGAAGGAGAGTTTACAGTCTAGCCAGACACCTAGGTACTTATAGATGTCCACATATTCTAGGTCGGAACCATCCAGGGTGGTGATGCTAGTCGGGCGTGCGGGTGCAGGCAGCGAACGGTTGAAAAGCATGCATTTGGTTTTACTAGCGTTTAAGTGCAGTTGCAAGCCACGGAAGGAGTGTTGTATGGCATTGAAGCTCGTTTGGAGGTTAGATAGCACAGTGTCCAAGGACGGGCCGGAAGTATACAGAATGGTGTCGTCTGCGTAGAGGTGGATCAGGGAATCGCCCGCAACAAGAGCAACATCATTGATATAGACAGAGAAAAGAGTCGGCCCGAGAATTGAACCCTGTGGCACCCCCATAGAGACTGCCAGAGGACCGGACAGCATGCCCTCCGGTTTGACACACTGAACTCTGTCTGCAAAGTAGTTGGTGAACCAGGCAAGGCAGTCATCAGAAAAACCGAGGCTACTGGGTCTGCCGATAAGAATATGGTGATTGACAGAGTCGAAAGCCTTGGCAAGGTCGATGAAGACGGCTGCACAGTACTGTCTTTTATCGATGGCGGTTATGATATTGTTTAGTACCTTGAGCGTGGCTGAGGTGCACCCGTGACTGGCTCGGAAACCAGATTGCACAGCGGAGAAGGTACGGTGGGATTCGAGATGGTCAGTGAACTGTTTGTTGACTTGGCTTTCGAAGACCTTAGATAGGCAGGGCAGGATGGATATAAGTCTGTAACAGTTTGGGTCCAGGGTGTCTCCCCCTTTGAAGAGGGGGATGAGTGCGGCAGCTTTCCAATCCTTGGGGATCTCAGACGATATGAAAGAGAGGTTGAACAGGCTGGTAATAGAGGTTGCGACAATGGCGGCGGATAGTTTCAGAAATAGAGGGTCCAGATTGTCAAGCCCAGCTGATTTGTACGGGTCCAGGTTTTGCAGCTCTTTCAGAACATCTGCTATCTGGATTTGGGTAAAGGAGAACCTGGAGAGGCTTGGGCGAGTAGCTGCGGGGGGGGGGCGGAGCTGTTGGCCGAGGTTGGAGTAGCCAGGAGGAAGGCATGGCCAGCCGTTGAGAAATGCTTGTTGAAGTTTTCGATAATCATGGATTTATCGGTGGTGACCGTGTTACCTAGCCTCAGTGCAGTGGGCAGCTGGGAGGAGGTGCTCTTGATCTCCATGGACTTCACAGTGTCCCAAAACATTTGGGAGTTAGAGCTACAGGATGAAAATTTTTGCCTGAAGAAGCTGGCCTTTGCTTTCCTGACTGACTGCGTGTATTGGTTCCTGACTTCCCTGAACAGTTGCATATCGCGGGGACTATTCGATGCTATTGCAGTCCGCCACAGGATGTTTTTGTGCTGGTCGAGGGCAGTCAGGTCTGGAGTGAACCAAGGGCTATATCTGTTCTTAGTTCTGCATTTTTTGAACGGAGCATGCTTATCTAAAATGGTGAGGAAGTTACTTTTAAAGAATGACCAGGCATCCTCAACTGACGGGATGAGGTCAATATCCTTCCAGGATACCCGGGCCAGGTCGATTAGAAAGGCCTGCTCGCAGAAGTGTTTTAGGGAGCGTTTTACAGTGATGAGGCGTGGTCGTTTGACTGCAGATCTGTACCGGATACAGGCAATGAGGCAGTGATCGCTGAGATCCTGGTTGAAGACAGTGGAGGTGTATTTGGAGGGCCAGTTGGTCAGGATGACGTCAATGAGGGTGCCCTGGTTTACAGATTTAGGGTTGTACCTGGTGGGTTCCTTGATGATTTGTGTGAGATTGAGGGCATCTATCTTAAATTGTAGGACTGCCGGGGTGTTAAGCATATCACAGTTTAGGTCACCTAACAGAACAAACTCTGAAGCTAGATGGGGGGCGATCAATTCACAAATGGTGGTCCAGGGCACAGCTAGGAGCTGAGGGGGGTCGGTAGCAGGCAGCAACAGTGAGAGACTTATTTCTGGAGAGAGTAATTTTTAAAATTAGTAGTTCGAACTGTTTGGGTATGGACCTGGAAAGTATGACATTACTTTGCAGGCTATCTCTGTAGTAGACTGCAACTCCTCCCCCTTTGGCAGTTCTATCTTGACGGAAAATGTTATAGTTGGGTATGGAAATCTCAGAATTTTTGGTGGCCTTCCTGAGCCAGGATTCAGACACGGCAAGGACATCAGGGTTAGCAGAGTGTGCTAAAGCAGTGAGTAAAACAAACTTAGGGAGGAGGCTTCGGAACAGAGGAGGAGTAGTATGAGGGTGCGGCTAAAGGCTATCAAAATTGTTCGCCTAGAGCGTTGGGGACAAAGAATAAAAGGAGCAGATTTCTGGGCATGGTAGAATATATTCAGGGAATAATGCGCAGACAGGGTTATGGTGGGGTGCGGGTACAGCGGAGGTAAGCCCAGGCACTGGGTGATGATAAGAGAGGTTGCATCTCTGGACATGCTGGTTGTAATGGGTGAGGTCACCGCATGTGTGGGAGGTGGGACAAAGAAGGTATCAGGGGTATGAAGAGTGGAACTAGGGGCTCCATTGTAAACTAAAACAATGATAACTAACCTGAACAACAGTATACAAGGCATATTGACATGTGAGAGAGACATACAGCGAGACATACCGTAATCACAGGTGTTGAATGGGAGAGCAGGCTAAAACAGTAGGTGAGATAACAGCTAATCAGCTAGCACAACAACAGCAGGTAAAATGGCGTTGACTAGGCAGAGAGGGTCGGATTAACTACACACAGAGCCTGAGTGCGGCCGACAGATAAAACATAAACAAACAGAATGGAGTACCGTGATTAATGGACAGTTCAGCAGGCATCAGCTATGTAGCCAAGTGATCACAGTGTCCAGGGGCTGGGTTTCAGGAGCTGGTAGGAGCCTATACGTACTGAATATCGGTCGCAAATGGCACACTAATTTCTATATAGTGCACTACTTTTGACCAGAGCCCTATGGACCCTGGTCAAAAGTAGAACACGATAAAGGGAATTGAGTGCCTTCTGGGACACATCCAGACAGTAATGTTTAACCCTTCTTCCTGTTGATTCAGACAGAGCAAGTGCATGGATCACCAGCATCAGCGCTAATGCCTAACTCCCTCCACCATGGCGCAAACAAGAATGAGCTCTTACAGTCACTAATAGTATGGAGGCCTGTGTCAATGTCTGGTAATGAGCAGTAGCCATAGAGAGAGAGTGTGTGTGTGTGTGTGTGTGTGTGTGTGTGTGTGTGTGTGTGTGTGGGTACGAATGTCAGGAGTGGGTGTGTGTGTTTGCAGTCTGGCCAAGCATGTTTGATGTAAACCCAATAGCTCAAAATTGGGTGAGTCATATCCTGTATAGAATCTGAAACGCGCATAGAGTGTGTGTGTGTGTGTGTGTGTGTGTGTGTGTGTGTGTGTGTGTGTGTGTGTGTGTGTGTGTGTGTGTGTGTGTGTGTGTGTGTGTGTGTGTGTGTGTGTGTGTGTGTGTGTCCTACAGAAGGTACGAATGTCAGGTGTGGGTGTGTGTGTTTGCAGGCTATCCAAGCATGTTTGATGTAAATCCTATAACTCAAAATTGGGTGAGTCATATCCTGTATAGAAACTGAAATAGGTATTTCTGTACGTTTTTGATAATTTGCAACAAAAACATTGATATATTTGGGCAGCAGGTAGCCTAGTGGTTAGAGTGTTGGACTCGTAACCGAAAGGTTGCAAGAATGAATCCCCGAGCTGACAAGGTTAAAATCTGTCATTCTGCCCCTGAACAAGGCAGTTAACCCCACTTTTCCTAGGCCGTCATTGAAAATAAGAATTTGTTCTTAACTGACTTGCCTAGTTAAACAAAGGTAAAAATCAAATTGGTTCTTCTCAAAAGGCCTGTACTCCAAGTCTCATATTGTAAAACCAACTTTGGAGACTCTCTCCCTTTTGTTCACGCCCCAATATAAGCCAAGCATCCAGGCATCCCAGCTATTCCAAACACTACGAAGAACTGTGGCGGAAACATGAGGAATATGGATGACTGACCCTCTACCCCCTCACTGAATCCCTGCTCTGTCTCTTACCTGACTGATGGTTAGGGGAGTGAGGAGGGTTTGGGCAGTAGAGGGTCTTAAGTGTCCTAATTGGGTTGTTAAGAGATATTGGGGATGCTGAGAGGGGGTAGCTACCTGTACTTCTGTATCCTATCCAGGGTCGTGTTCAGTAGGCATGAAACGGATTACATTTTTTTATAAATGGAGTGAAACAAAGATGTACTATCTGAATTTGTCCAATAAGAAACACTAGTTATCAAAAAAACAAGGACCAAGGCACTCTTCATATGATTAAAATGTGTTTCGGCAGCATGGCCTTCGTCAGGGAGTAACTTTCATGTTCAATTGAGCATGCCGTAAAAATAAAGGCATTTTAATTATATGAAGAGTGCCTTATTCCTATTTGTTTTTTATGGTTACTCCCTGACGAAGGCCATACTGCCGAAACACGTCAGACTTTTTAAGACTTTTATCCATTGAACATGCTGTAAGAATAAAGGCATTTTAATTACACTATATGCCTTGGTCCTCATTTGTTTTATGACTACTTAACCCCTTTGCCAAAGAGCAACCTCTAGCTACAAGATTGTGTACCCTAGCAGCGATTCCCTTTTTTTCCCCCCTACAATAAACAGTAGTTATCGTTTTAAATTGCACATTTTAAAATGTTTTGTTACGGTGTGCCCTAATGAACACATGCAAGGATATGTAGTAGAGGCTGGGTTCTGGAGTCTACCGTACTGAAAGCAGAGAACCACTGCTAATCCACATTCCTTGGGATATCAGGGAAGGGAAGAGATCTGACCTCTTGGCTGACCCTATCTGGAGGGCTGTGATATTGGTCATGGGTGCAGTATGGTATCAATACTATACCTCTCTTCCCCTCTGTCTCTCCTTCTCTCCACCCCAATACGATAACATTTATCTCTCACACCTTCTACGGAATGTCCAATAGACTGGTCTCCTTCAATTTAACATGCAATTATATCAGCTCTTGATTTGTGTAGGCTACTAATTGTTTCCCTTACACCAACACTATCCCTCCTGCAGTGACACCTCCCCCTTCCATCCCCACATGGCTGCAAAGTCAAAGTTATATGGTTCAAATTAAACGCTGGGGCATACTTTTCCTTCTCACTTTGTCCCCCCCTCCCCTCCTCCACACACACACACATTTGTTTCAGGTTCTATACAGGATATGACTCACCCACTTTTGATCTTTTAATTATAACGTGACAAAAATATCAAGAGAAAAATCTGGGAGAATAAGAAGAGAGGAGGGGCCCAAGGGCTTTTGGAAGTAGTAAAGTTATACATACCTTTCATATCACTAGGGAAGGGAAACAAAGTTTATATTTTGGTGAGACATGGAATCCAAACCTAAATCACAGTCCAACTAATGTGTCACCCTATGGGTTTACCTCCAAAAATTATATCAATTCTTTACATTGCAAAGAGGATACGTTCATTAGAGTTACCAGACTCAGAAATCCCAAATAAATGCTTTGCAGAGTTCACGTAACAGACACATCTCAACAACTGTTCAGAGGAGATTGCGTAAATCAGGCCTTCATGGTCAAATGGCTGCAAAGAAACCACTACTGAAGGACACAAATAATAATAAGAGACTTGCTTGGGCCAAGAAACACGAGCAAAGGACATTAGACTGTTGGAAATATGTCCTTTGGTCTGATGAGTCCAAATTTGAGATTTTTGGTTCCAACCACTGTGTTTTTGTGAACGGATGATCTCTGCATGTGTAGTTCCCACCGTGAAGCATGGAGGAGGAGGTGTGATGGTGTGGGGGTGCTTTGCTGGTAACACTGTCAGTGATTTATTTAGAATTCAAGGCACACTTAACCAGCATGGCTACCACAGCATTCTGCAGCGATACGCCATCCCATCTGGTTTGTGCTTAGCGGGACTATCATTTGCTTTTCAACAGGACAATGACCCAACACACCTCCAGGCTGTGTAAGGGCTATTTGACCAAGAAGGAGAGGGATGGAGTGTTGCATCAGATGACCTGGCCTCCACAATCACCCGACCTCAACCCAATTGAGATGGTTTGGGATGAGTTGGACCGCAGAGTAAAGGAAAAGCAGCCAACAAGTGCTCAGCATATGTGGGAACTTCTTCAAGACTTTTGGGAAACCATGCCAGGTGAAGCTGGTTGAAAGAATCCCAAGACTGTGCAAAGCTGTCAACAAGGCAAAGGGCTACTTTGAAGAATCTAAAATCTATTTTGATTTGTTTAAACCTTTTTTGGTTACTACATGATTCCATATGTGTCATATCATAGTTTTGATGTCTTCACAATTATTCTACAATGTAGAAAATAGTTTAAAAAATAAAGCAAAACCCTTGAATGAGTAGGTGTGTCCAAACTTTGACTGGTACTGTACATGTCGGTTGTTTTGCTCAAGGATGCCCACTAGACTCATCTGAAGGTAGCCTGGTGAATTCAGTTCATTCAAAGTAAAATAAGTAGCATATCTGGATGTGATTTACAGTAGATAAATCTGTCAACCCAGTCATACACATGATGTATAATCCTGTAATATGATTCTGGCCCGCGATGACAAAAATATATTCTAATGTGGCCCTCCGTAGAAAAGAATTGCCCAGGCCTGAGCTAAATGATCCTTGGCATGACCATCTTAAAACAATTCCTTATGCTAGCCTATTATACCTTATTTTCCATGGAGGGCCACATTAGAATATATTTCTGCCATCGCGGGCCAGAGTCCTATTACAGGATTATACATCATGTGTATGACTGTGTTGACCAATATATTTACTGTAAATCACATCCAGATATGCTACTTATTTTACTTTTTTAACATGCACAGAAATAAACCACATCCATGTTCTCCTTTTGGTAGGTATTTTCACTATTTTACTAAACATGCAATGAACTACACGGAGGGAAAAGTACACTGCATTCAGCACCACGGACAGAACTCTTGTTAACGGGTATGCACAAAAACAAAAGAAAGAGTGAGAGCTCAACATTACATTTAAACTACTCAATCAGTGTGAGGAGTGAAGTCACTGATGGGCATGGACTAGAGCAGTGAAGTCAGGTGTAGTTTCTGAAGTTGCTATATGCCGGATTGCTGAGAGGTGAGAGTCAGTAAGAGATGATCTGTGCCTTGACTTGTTATATTTCATCACTGAAAATGTGGGACTTCAGGTCCCACACCCCTTTTAAGCACCTTCCCCAAACTCAGCCATCTCACGTTTGTGTGGTAGGGGAGATCTGCACGACACAACTCTGTCTCTTCCAACAGTCAGACAAACTGCCTGTGGTTTAAAGATTTTGCTCTTATGAAGTTTACCACTTTAGTGACTGTATCCACAACATGGCTCATTTTCAGAACACATTTACAGAACACCTCCTGATGAATAATGCAATGCAGGAAAATAATTTTATGATCTGGATTTAGCTCAGCTACTAGATCTTGTATCCTTTTCAAAAGGCAATGTTTTTTCCTGTCAAGTTTGGGCACCCATCAGTGGTGACACTGGATAACTTTTCAAAATTCAGTCCCAGCTTTGCCACACACTTATTAACCTCCTCCAATAAATATTTCCCTGTGGTTGTGCTCTTCACTGACTGCACTGAAGCAAGGTCCTCTGTCATTTCAAAGTCTGGGGTTATGCCTCGTGAGAATATCTACAATTGTGCCGTGTCACGTTCATCACTACTCTCATCCAGGGCCAAGGAGAAATCATTTACCTTGTCTTTCAACTGTTGTTCCATATTCTCTGCAATGTCCTCAACACGCCGTGTCACTGTTCGTCTTGACAGGGAAACATTTTCAAACAGCTCTTTTTTTTCAGGGCAGTATTGGTGCAGTCAATTAAACATTATTTAATGAATTCACCCACAGTGAATGGCTTGCTATATTTAGCTATTTTGTGGTACAGAACATAGCTAGCTCTCGCAATTCTGTTGTTTGCTGAACGCAGCTTTTTGAAAAGTCCTTGCTGTTTTCCACCCGAGAAGGCAACTCTTTCAATGCACTTGCCGTCTGCTCATGAGACATATTCCTATATTTCTCTCCGCACTGTCTTGAATTGTCGGGACAAGTTGTAGTCTTTCAAGACAGCGATGCTCTCTGATACCTCAATAAAGAAATATTTCGATGTCCACTCTTGCTGGAACACCCTACATTCATTGTCTACTTTCCTTTTCTTTGAAAAACTAATAACAAATACGTTTTTCAAATCTTTACTATTGCAAATTATTTGATCTGAGCATGATTCCGCGGACCGTATCAGGTCGCGGGTCGCATACGGCCCCTGGGCCGACCTTTGCCCAGGCCTGAACTAGCTCATGTTCTGGTTGGTCAGGGGTTAAACGAGGGCTTTTTCAAGTTATAGTATTTCCGAAGTTGTAAAGATTGCATTGCTGTTTCAAAGTAATAGGTTGCTGATGAACATCACTTAGAGCAATGGTTCTCAACTGGTTTTGCCTCAGGACTCAAATTTAGCCTGGTTGTCTCTGACGCAACCCAATACTCACATCTCTTTTTTGTTGTTGTTGAAATCCAATCTGGAAAACTATTTTTAATGCTATATTGACAGTAACATTCCCACCTTTCTCATTGTCAGTAATTCCATTTTGCTCATATTCTAGATGTAGAATGTTGGCAGGCTAACTTGTTTGAGAACACAAAATCAAACAAAGCTGCTAAATAGTGCTGCTAATATCTAAATTGAAAATACTGTGACTGAAGATTTTTTTTTTTCAGAGAATAAATTATTTTAAAAAAGTAGGTTCATTATCATGTATTTACACTTTCTACCTGGTATTAGTTCTGGCTTAGAGGATAGTGCTTACACAGTTTGTGTGTGTCTGTCTATGTCCCACTAGTTTATTCTCTTCCATTGCTTTGGGTGTTGGGGCAGAAGAAATGGGGGAGGAAATGGGAGAGGGGAGGGATGATATTTTCATTTTGTACATTGTACAACAATGTATATAGACATAATATGACATTTGACATGTCTTTGTTCTTTTGGAACTTTTGTGAGTGTAATGTTTACTGTTAATTATGTATTGTTTATTTCACTTTTGTTTATGATCTATTTCACTTGCTTTAGAAATGTAAACATATGTTTCCCATGCCAATAAAGCCCCTTAAATTGAAATTGAGTGGGACATTAGAGAGAGCACAGCTCTTGGGAATTGGGTCCATCCAAGTCAATAGCTTAAAGAAACATAACTTGATGAGGTTTCTTTCCAAAATAAATGATGTTCAAAAGGTGGAGAAAATGGAAAGCGGTAAATAGCGTAAGGTGAAGGAACGGGGAGTTTGCTTGAATGATTGCCTTGACGCTCTTGTATTAGGAGAAAACTGCAGCAGAACTCTCCCTCTCCCCTCACCCCATCTTTGTTTCAAACGAAGCTGTCATCTTCACCTCTCTCATGGCTTTACTGCAAGAGTGAGAGATGGGGGAGAGAGAGAGAACCCTCCATTCACAGTACAGACCCTCGCTTTTGGTAACAGCCTTATTAGCTGCTCTATTCATCCTGAATGCGAGGTTTTTCCCTCTATAAACAGAGCTAGTCCTCTGCCTCCCTCCTTTCCTCCCTCTGTTCCACCCCACTCTCTCTTTCAGAGCCATTGAAAAGGCCTGAACTAATGAGGGAGACTGCTTGAGGCAGAGTGAGAGGGGAGCTACAGGGTGGGCCTATCCTGTGTCTCAGAGGTAGTTGATGAGGTGAGCCTAGGATGTGTGTGAGGGGCTTCTGGGAAGATATACACTGAACAAAAATATAAACGCAACATGTAAAGTGTTGGTCCCATATAACAGGTATCATAAAATAGATTCAGCCAGGGGCCGATTTTTTATTGAGTGGATGATCAGGGGGCCGGAACCTAATTACAAAAATATAGTAGACTGCAAATTGACCACAAGAAACTCAAATAAATACATTTTTCTAAAACATAGTAATTTCAGGTCGGTCCCATTTAAAATGAGGGAGGATGATTTTTTTTTCTTCATCGGCATGGCCTTATTTCTGTAACAGCATATTGGATGACTGTCATTCATATTCCATTCACCCAGTTCAATGTAACATTGATAGGTTTAGGCTACTACATGATACTCTAATTTTCCCTATACCCATCATGAGGTTGCTACAACCTTGCCTATGAATGAAAGTTTACAACATACTGTAGGTGCACACAGGTCGAGAGAAGAATATGAGGTGACACATGGACAGACAGTGACATATTCAATACCGCCTTGCACACTCAAATCAAATGTTATTGTATTAGTCACATGCGCTGAATACAACAGGTATAGACCTTACAGTGAAATGCTTACTTACGAGCCCCTATCCCACAACGCAGTTTAAAAATAATAAGAATAAGAAATAAAAGTAACAAGTAATTAAAGAGAATCAATAAAATAACAATAGCGAGGCTATATGCAGGAGGGTACTGGTACAGAGTCAATGTGCGGTGCACCGGTTAGTTGAGGTAATATGTACATGTAGGTACAGTTATTAAAGTGACTATGCATGGATGATAACAACAGAGAGTAGCAGTGGCGTAAAAGGGGGGTGCAAATATTCTGGGTGGCCATTTGTTTAGATGTTCAGGAAGCTGTTTAGAAGCCTCTTGGACCTAGACCTGGCGGTCCGGTTACAGCTTGCGTGCTGTAGCAGAGAGAACAGGCTATAACTAGGGTGGCTGGAGTCCTTGACAATTTTTAGGGCCTTCCTCTGACACCACCTGGTATAGGTCCTGGATGGCAGGAAGCTTGGCCCCAGTGATGTACTGGGCTGTACGTTTTACCCTCGGTCTGTATGGCCGAGCAGTTTCCATACCCGGCAGTGATGCCAGTCAGGATACTCTCGATGGTGCAGCTGTAGAACCTTTTGAGGATCTGTAGTCCACAGTCATCTCCTTTATCTTGATCACGTTGAAGGAGAGGTTGTTGTCCTGGCACCACACGGCCAGGTCTCTGACCTCCTTATTGGCTGTCTCGTCAGGAAGTCCAGGATCCAGTTGCAGAGGAGGGTGTTTACTCCCAGGGTCCTTAGCTTACTGATGAGATTTGGAGTCGTGCCTGGCCGTGCAGTCATGAATGAACAAGGAGTACAGGAGGGGACTGAGCACGCACCCCTGAGGGGCCCCTGTGTTTGAGGATCAGCGTGGCAGATGTGTTGTTGCCTACTCTTATCACCTGGGGTCTGCCCGTCAGGAAGTCCAGGATCCAGTTGCAGAGGGGGGTGTTTACTCCCAGGGTCCTTAGCTTACTGATGAGATTTCAGCACACTATGATGTAGAACGCTGAGCGGTAGCCAATGATTAGCATTCTCAAATACGTGTTCCATTTGTCCAGGTGGGAAAGGGTAGTGTGGAGTGCAATAGAGATTGCATCATCTGTGGATCTGTTAGGATGGTATGTAAATTGGAGTGGGTCTAGAGTTTCTAGGATAATGGTGTTGATGCGAGCCATGACTAGCCTTTCGTAGCACTTCATGGCTACAGAAGTGAGTGCTTCGGGTTGGTAGTTATTTAGGCAGGTTGCCTTAGTGTTCTTGGGCACAGGCACTATGGTGGTCTGCTTAAAATATGTTGGGATTGCAGACTCGGACAGGGAGCGGTTGAAAATGTCAGTGAAGACATTTGCCAGTTGGTCAGCACATGCTCGTAGTTCACATCCTGGTAATCTGTCTGTGAATGTTGACCTGTTTAAAGGTCTTACTCACATCGGCTGCGGGGAGCGTGATCACACAGTCTTTGGAACAGCTGGTGCTCTCATGCATGTTTCAGTGTTATTTGCCTCGAAGCGAGCATAGAAGTAGTTTAGCTCGTCTGGTAGGCTCGTGTCAATGGGCAACTCTCGGCTTTGCTTCCCTTTGTAGTCTGTAATGGTTTGCAAGCCCTGCCACGTCCAACGAGCATCAGAGCCGGTGTAGTACGATTCAATCTTAGTCTTGTATTGACGCTTTGCCTGTTTGATTGTTCGTCGGAGGGCATAGCGGGATTTCTTATAAGCTTCGGAGTTAGAGTCCCGCTCCAGATTATTCCTGTGTAACCAATGTGAAATGGCTAGCTACTTAGCGGGGTGCACGCTAATACCGTTTCAATCGGTGATGTCACTCGCTCTGAGACCCTGAAGTAGTTGTTCCCCTTGCTCTGCAAGGGCTGCGGCTTTTGTGGAGCGATGGGTAGCGATGCTTCGAGGGTAGCTGTTGTCTATGTGTGCAGAGAGTCCCTGGTTCTGGCCCAGGTAGGGGTGAGGAGAGGGACGGAAGCTAAACTGTTACATTGGTGCCATGACCCGGATCACTGGTTGCTGCGGAAAAGGAGTAGATCAAAAGGGGGGTGAGTTTAACCAATGTGAAATGGCTGGCTATTTAGCAGGGTGCGCGCTAATAGCGTTTCAATCGGTGATGTCACTCACTCTGAGACCTTGAAGTAGTTGTTCCCCTTGCTCTGCAAGGGCCGTGGCTTTTGTGGAGTGATGCTTTGAGGGTGGCTGTTGTCTATGTGTGCAGAGGGTCCCTGGTTCAAGCCCAGGTAGGGGCGAGGAGAGGGACAGAAGCTATACTGTTACACCTGTAATTCATGGCTTCTGTTTGGGGTATGTTCAGTAAGTACGATCACTGTGGGGGGCGACGTCATCAATGCACTTATTGATGAAGCCAATGACTGATGTGGTGTATTCCTCAACGCCATCAGAGGAATCCCGGAACATTTTCCAGTCTGTGCTAGCAAAACAGTCCTGTAGCTTAGTATTTGCTTCATCTGACCATTTTTTTTATTCATCGAGTCACTGGTGCTTCTTGCTTTAATTTTTGCTTGTAAGCAGGAATCAGGAGGATAGAATTATGGTCAGATTTGCCAAATGGAGGGTGAGGGAGAGCTTTGTATGCGTCTCTGTGTGTGGAGTAAATGTGGTCCAGAGTCTGTCAGCACATTTAACATGCTGACAGAAATTTGGTAAGACGGATTTAAGTTTCCCTAAATTGAAGTCCCCGGCTACTAGGAGCGACACCTCTGGGTGAGCATTTTCCTCTTTGCTTATGGCGGAATACAGCTCATTCAGTGCGGTCTTAGTGCCAGCATCAGTCTGTGATGGTTTATAGACAGTTATGAAAATTAGTGACGAAAACTCTCTAGGTAGGTAGTGTGGTCTACAGCTTATCATGAGATACTCTACCTTAGGCGAGCAAAACCTTGAGACTTCCTTAGATATCGTGCACCAGCTGTTATTTACAGAAATACATAGTCCGCCGCCCCTTGTCTTACCGCTGCTGTTCTGTCCTGTCGCTACAGCGTATAGCCATCCAACTGTATATTGATAATGTTGTCGTTCAGCCACGACTCCGTGAAGCATAAGATATTGCAGTTTTGAATGTCCCGTTGGTAGTTTAATCTTCCGCATAGGTTGATGATTTTATTTTCCAAAGATTGCACGTTTACTAGCAGAATGGAAGGAAGTGAGGGTTTATTCGATTGCCCACTAATTCTTAGAAGGCAGCCCGCCTTTTTCACTGCATTATCTTCACGCAAATAACGGGCCTGTTGCCGGGAGAGCAGTATATCATTCACGTCGGGCTCATCGGACTCGTTAAAGGAAAAAAAGGATTCTGCTAGTCCATGGTGAGTAATCGCAGTTCTGATGCCCAGAAGTTATTTTAGGTCATAAGAGACGGTAGCAGCAACTCTTGCCTGCAACTCCTCAACACTGGAGCTCCCCAGGGGTGCGTGCTCAGTCCCCTCCTGTACTCCTGCAGACGACACAACATTGGTAGGCCTGATCACTGACACCGACGATACAGCCTATAGGGAGGAGGTCAGAGACCTGGACGGGTGGTTTCAGAATGACAACCTATCCCTCAACATAACCAAGACTAAGGAGATGATTGTGGACTACAGGAAAAGGAGGACCGAGCACGCCCCCATTCTCATCGACGGGGCTGTAGTGGAGCAGGTTGAAAGCTTCAAGTTCCTTGGTGTCCACATCAACAACAAGCTAGAATGGTCCAAACACACCGAGACAGTCGTGAAGAGGGCACGACAAAACCTATTCCCCCTCAGGAAACGCAAAACGATTTGGCATGGGTCCTGAGATCCTCAAAAGGTTCTACAGGTGCAACATCACAGCCTAGTACGGCAATTGCTCGGCCTCCGACCTCAAGGCACTTACAGAGGGTAGTGCGTACGGCCCAGTATATCACTGGGGCTAAGCTGCCTTCCATCCAGGACCTCTACACCCGGTGGTGTCAGAGGAAGGCCCTAAAAATGGTCAGCCACCCCAGCCACCCCAGTCATAGACTGTTCTCTCTACTACCGCATGGCAAGATGCACCGGAGTGCCAAGTCTAAGACAAAAAGGCTTCTCAACAGTTTTTACCCCCAAGCCATAAAACTCCTGAACAGGTAATCAAATGGCTACCTCAACTATTTGCATTGTGTGCCGCCCCCCACCTCTCTTTTTACGCTGCTGCTACTCTCTGTTTATCATATATGCATAGTCACTTTAACTATACATTCATGTACATACTACCTCAATTGGGCCAACCAACCAGTGCTCCCGCACATTGGCTAAGCTGGCTATCTGCATTGTGTCCCACCCGCCAACCCCCTCTTTTACGCTACTGCTACTCTCTGTTCATCATGTATGCATAGTCACTTGAACCATATCTACATGTACATACTCCCTCAATCAGCCTGACTAACCGGTGTCTGTATGTTGCCTCGCTACTGTATATAACCTGTCTTTTTACTGTTGTTTTATTTCTTTACCTACCTATTGTTCACCTAATACCTTTTTTGCACTATTGGTTAGAGCCTGTAAGTAAGCATTCCACTGTAAGGTCTACCTACACCTGTTGTATTCGGCGCACGTGACAAATAAACGTTGATTGATTTGATTTGATTTGAAAGGAAAGACAGTAGCAGGTGACCCAACTGTGGTTTGTGACTATTATGATTTCCCATAGTAGCAAATTTAATTGCAGTAAATCTGTTACAGATTTTGTTTTTGTTTACGAGTTTTAATCACTTAATAATTCATAAACACAATTTATATAACTAATTGGTATGTCTACCATTACTTGTTACTTCTGTGAACTTTTATTATCCTTCCTCCTCATCAGGGAGAGACATTAGAAAAGACGTGGGGTTTTGGAAACGGAATTACAAGGAAGAAGGCAATAGTTCTTCAATTTACAGAAGGTAAATAATTTCTCCAAAACTAAATATCAGTGTGGATATTAGTTGGCAGGGGTCTTTTTATCAACATTATTGTGTTTTGATGTATTTTTTATACCTTATACAACTTTTTCTGGTAGATGTTTTCGAAGACCCCTTTTCCATTTGTTTATACAGAAATCAAATCCTTTACTTATGCCAAATTTCTTAAATGGAAAATGGTTTAAACATTTATCTATGCCTTAATTTCCCAAAAATATAGACTCTTAGCTCTCATTTGACACTCAATTTGATATACTCCTATGAACTTTATATGTTGGTGCTCATGGGTCCTTTTCAATGTAAATGCCCTATTGCTATTGTGTACTGTGCATTCGGAAAGTATTCAGACCACTTGACTTTTTCCACATTTTGTTACATTAGTCTTATTCTAAAATGGATTCAATTGTATTTTTTCCTCATCAATCTACACACAACACCCCATAATGACAAAGCAAAAACAGCTCTTTAGAAATAGATACAAATCCATTAAAAGAAATCTACTGAAATCTTACATTTACATAAGTATTCAGACCCTTTACTCTTTGTCTCGACACAATCCTGTTTCTGAGTTCTCCGGACACATCCTTCTACCTCATGGCTTGGTTTTTGCTCTAGCATGCACTGTCAACTGTGAGACCTTATATAGACAGGTGTGTGCCTTTCCAAATCATGTCCAATAAATTGAATTTACCACAGGTGGACTCCAATCAAGTTGTAGAAACATCAAGGATGATCAATGGAAACAGGATGCACCTGAGCTAAATTTTAAGTCTCAAAGCAATGGGTCTGAATACTTATGTAAATAAGGTATTTCTGTTTTTTTTTATATTTTAAAAACCCGTTTTCGCTTTGTCATGATGGGGTACTATGTGTAGATTGATTTAAAAATGTATATCATTATTTAACTAGGCAAGTCAGTTAAGAACAAATTCTTATTTACAATGACAGCCTACCCTGGACAACGCTGGGAACAATTGTGCACGCCCTATGGGACTCCCAATCAAGGCCAGATGTGATACAGCCTGGGTTTGAACCAGGGACTGTAGCAACACCTCTTGTACTGAGATGCAGTGCCTTAGACCGCTGCCCCACTCGGGAGCCCTGAGTGAGGAAATATTTGTATTTAATCAATTTTATAATAAGGCTGTAACATAACATAATGTGGAAAAAGTCAACGGGTCTGAATACTTTCCAAATGCAATGTATATGATTCGTGCGCATCGGGTGTTTTGTCCGCACGGGGGCGTAGTTATTGCGAGTTGAGCCTAGCCAACGAAGGGCGGAGGACCCCTGTATGGGACCAAGTTTGTAGTGAGCTCCGTAAATTGAGCACTCTCTCCTCGGGCGCACGGAGCAAGAAAGGCTCGTCGTTTCTTTCGAGGCAAAAGCATAGAAAGAGAGGGGGCCACTGAGATTTGATTGGCTGAGGAAGGCAGAGCCAAAAACACTGTGGCCAGGAAACGGCTCGAATTTCGGGGGACGTAAGGAGGAGAAAAAATCTAGTAAACCTGACAAAGCTTCTGAGAACAGTACTAGGATTGTCTGGGAAGAAGACGCTCTGCCGCGAGGGATCATATATTGATGGATTCTATGTTTTTGGAGAGTTTATGTTCTTTTTTTACCCATTAGTTCATCATAAATTGCAGACCTTTCGTTTGGATGAAGAGTGTGCTCGCTCTGGTACACTGACATTTGAGTTGACTAGCAACTTGGTGAAGAAGTTTCAGGGACGTAGCTATGTTTTTCTAGTTATTTTTCAAGGATATGGATTTAAATTCTGATTTTTGAAAGTGCCATGGAACAACAATGACTTCGTGATTTAATAATACATTTCAGTGATTTTCTTTTGTTGCTCGTCCAATTTGGGGAAAGTAAAAAAAATCGCTGCTTGGCATTTTTGGTGCAGTGGGGTGAATTTGCTCCATCGGGACTAGGCTACACATTCCTCTCGATTCGGCACAGGCACTCGCCTCCTGCCTTGTCCATGCATGCGAATCGGAGTTCTTCCAGACTTGAGGTAGTTATTCGTTGTAAGTATTTTGGCCGTATTTTGGCAAATTGTGGGCATAGATCTCAAATGGTTATTGTTCTATTCGTCCTCGGACCAACGAGAATATAATTGAATAGAATCAATTCCTGATGTGGGCTTTACGCATCTGAAATAGAATAGCCTGGTCAAGCACATAGGGGTAGTATTCCACGGCAGTGAAGTTTGTAAGACCTGTTGTTTTAGCCATATTTGTTATTCTAAGCCGTTTTTGAAAGGACTAATCTTATCCATAGGCTAATTGAAATACTACGTTGATCTGACAGTCAAATTATAATAAATTGCCATATAATGTAGCCTACCCCTTTTATACTACGAAGCAAGAGCTCTTGTTTTCTTATTTGGGGGAAATACTGTTTTTCATTCAACAACAACAGCCTATAAGGCGATGTTTACTATGTTTTCCCTTCAATTAGGAAAACATATCTAAGCAGTGGATGCAGCACCCATGCATGTTCCTTAACAACACTGTTCTGGTTATTTATTACTTTGCTTAATTTTCTACATCGCATTAATGGTGCCAACTACCCCGTGACCGCACTTTGTGTTTTTACTGCATGGACTCACTGAGCACTGAGTCCAAAAGCCAACTGATTTGAATATCAATAGGATTAAAATCAGCGCTAAGAAATTTAATTCGGAAGATTTGGTTTAAATGGGGGCCAGGGATACCTGTGGACATGCATGTGCGGAAAAGCCCTGGTGTCTGAACTTATTGGATGTCATGTTGTTGACAGCAGCAACTCATAAATGGGTTTTCAAAGCTGTAGGCTATACATGTGGTAGTTAGATTTACCACAGCAAAATCCCCAAAAGATGGCTAGACTTGTCCATGGATTGTCGGTTACCTTGCAGTGCCGGTCTGAAGTGTCCATTTTGCTTACGTTAATATAATTGAATATAATCAATTCGTGGGCTTTACGCATCTGAAATAGAATAGCTCATTTTTAATGCTGGTAACACCTGTTGTTTTAGCCATATTTGTTATTCTAAGGAGTTTTGAAAGGACTCATCTTGTCCATAGGCTAATTAAATGCTACGTTGATCTGACAGTCAAATTATAATAAATTGCCATATAATGTAGCCTACCCCTTTTATACTACGAAGCAAGAGCTCTTGTTTTCTTATTTGGGGGAAATA
Source organism: Oncorhynchus tshawytscha (assembly GCF_018296145.1). Classification (NCBI taxonomy): domain Eukaryota; kingdom Metazoa; phylum Chordata; class Actinopteri; order Salmoniformes; family Salmonidae; genus Oncorhynchus; species Oncorhynchus tshawytscha. The sequence goes on along the minus strand of NC_056434.1, from coordinate 56,869,519 downwards.
CTGGTTTTCATTAAACAACAACAGCCTATAAGGCGATGTTTACTATGTTTTCCCTTCAATTAGGAAAACATATCTAAGCAGTGGATGCAGCACCCATGCATGTTCATCAACAACAATGTTCTGGTTATTTATTACGTTGCTTAATTTTCTACGTCACATTGATAGACGAATTTTGTTTTTTTAAATAAACCATAGTCCTAAACCAATGTAGTCTGCCCACTCTAGTTACGTTGTACGTGCGGGATGCATCCAGGTAGCATCCCATGATGTAGTGCGCGCGGTGGACATAAACGTTTGCTTGCAATCCGCGCGTGCTCTCCCCTCTCCAGTCAATATATATGAACCAGAATCTCTCAACACATTTCAAAGTTACTGTTTACGCCTACATGTCAAAATGACATGCATCTTCCTGGGTAAACCAATCAATACATCGCAGCTGGAGCAGAAGGCGCTTGAGGAAGCGTGACTATGGGCTCTTTGCAGCCGCTCCAAACCCCCATAGATTTCTGAAACGGATTGCACCGCAGATGTTTGGCAATGGCCATATAGATTGATGTGTCCTAGTGTATTCCATTTAAATTACAAGTCGCATAATCCTAGGGCTACAATGAATGAAGTGAATTTATTTTGCAACAGAAAAGTATGCATATTCACTAATACTAACCTCAAATGGAAAGCAACAGGTTTGGAGCATCTAGGATAAAACTCAAATAGGCTATTCAGTATTGGATGATTTACATATTAATTGTAACCTACTCTCTGATCAGAAGAGGGTGATGTTTGATGGAATTTGATATTCCACAATTTCAGTAATAATAACAATAGGCTAATAATTTCATTAGTGAAACGGTATAATACAATACATAGGTATAGATAGCCTTGTAATAAATGTTTTTCACAACTAACAATGCCTATTCTACGCAGTTTCAATATTTATTTTTTATGAATGTACGTCTTTTATAAAGGTGATTTTAGCCTAGAAATGCAAGCGTCAAGTCCACTTAAATGAAATGCTACGTGCTCAGACGGTAGTATTGTAATAGGGAACATGAGGATTTGTGACAATGGGTCTGGTGTAAAGGTAGCTGTAGTGTGGTTGTGTGCTGAGCTGCATCAGAGTTTCGGTATGTCTGTGGCAAGGCTTGTTTGACAGCATTTTGTGACACTCTCTCGCTCTTACTCTCTCTACTCTTTCTATTGGTGTTTATTGTAACTGAAATAAATGTAAAAAGTCAGTAAACAAATTAGAATAGGTGAGAATATAACTATAGTATTTTTCTCTTTTGGTTTTCTCCCTATTTCTCCCTCTCTCATCCTTTCTCCCCACATTATTTAAAATGTTAATCCCTACCTACCTTTTTCTCTCCATCTTCACCTATTTACCACCATTTTTCCAACTTTATTGCTCCTCCCAACAGCCTTTCCTCAGCCCAGGTGATTGGGGGAATTCACAGTGAGTGACAGGCTGGGCAGCCTGCAGTTGATGGTTGGGTGGAGCCCCTCAGATGGGATCAGTGTCCAGGGGGAGGCAGAGCCTGAGGAGGGGAGGATGGGAGACGGACTCACCCTCCACTAACGGGATGGCCTCGTGGGCCTGGCTGCTCGCCACCATCCTGCTGTCCCTAGCAACGGCTACTTTGGCAAGGCCGCCGTACACTGCCGCCGAGGAAGAGGAGGCTACGCTAGAACCTGAAGGTAAGATACTGGCTCCTCATTGACGGTATTATATACATTGTTGCCCCTAGATACTTATCTAAGGTCAGTTTAAATGTTTCACCCTTCAGTGGTTAAGGTTAGGATTTGGGAAAGATAAGCTGATCCTAGGTCTGTGTCTAAGGGCAATAGGCACCTGTGTCTAAGGGCAATGGTGGGATAGAGAGAAGGAGGTAATGTTGTTGTAAGACTCAACTTGGCTCCTTAGTTATTGTCTTGCACCCCTCATTGTACACTGTAAGGGTGGTTATTATGGTTTGAGTTGGGGAGGAGGAGAGCTGGCACTTTTGAGTTGTACTCCTATTTCTTTTCCCTAAAATATGCCCTCACCCTCATATTAACAAATCTCCACAGCATTATGGATTCATTAGAAATAAAACATGTGGAATTGAGAAATTGGGGCACATAAAAAGGAAAACTATAAAATGTGGAAACTAACTAACCTTGGCATGTGTGATGTTTGCCACACCATGAGATACTTACTACCATGGCACATAGCTTTGGTTCTTACTTCTTTCCCATAGTCACTTTTTCTTTGCCTGTTGTTGTGAATTTTCAGTCTCAGGACACTATTTGTGTCATCTAAAAGTTAAAAACTGTCAAGAAAAGCTTATCAGGCAGTGGTGCTTTAAATTGCCATGGACAAAGCCTAGCATGTGTGAAATACTGGTCCGGGACCTGGAATGATAGGATGAGTGGGAAGGTCAGTGGGACAGTGTTTTCACTTTCACCTCTCGGGTGCCCCGCTGCCTCAGAGAGAGAAGGAAAGAGAGAGCTCTCTTCATCCTCTACTCGCACTGCAGTAGGCTGATTCCCACCATACACAATACTTTTCAAGGTGTTGCTGAGTGAATCAAACGTTTTTTGCTCCTTTTCTACTTCGTTTTTTGCTATTTTTTTCTTCTCTGTCAGTCTCTCTCTCTCTGCTTCTTCTGAGGGGAGGAGTGAGGACCACACACTTTAGCCTGTTAGTCTAGTCTATGTGTAGCCTATTTTCCACCAAGCAGCCTTTTGTTTGTTTTTGGTTAACAGTGTGAATGCGAAATGATATACTTTCCTTAACTTTACACAGTTTTTTTGGTTCCTTAGACCAGGGTATGTAGTTTGTCTTTTAAAAACAACCCCATGTCTAAAGTCGCTCCAGCTTGTCTCCAGCTAAATGACCTTCAATGGCCATTTTTTTTAACATCTTTTTGGGCTGCTGAACCCTGAGATGGTCGTGTTTTATTTTAGAAACGGTCACTTCTTGAAATACATTTTGAAAGATGGTTTGTAATACAGGCAGTGTTTGTGGGTACTATGTCTTTTGTCGCTAGCCTCCAAGGAGCCTGGAGATTCAGAGAAGTAGGCATACCTTAATTAGAGCTGTTGGGTTGGCTAGTCAGGCAGTAAGTTTTGATAAGTTGGGCCAACACGGCATGACTTTTGAATCACCCTTCACAGTTTACACACACACTCAGCCCCTGCTCTCTTGCCCTTTGGCCTAGGGGTCGGGAGTTGCCCACACTTGCCCAGACAAGGGTTACCTCACTACCTCAGGTTTTCACTCTTGTTTTTGTTGTTTACAGAAAGAGAGTCCTCTTAGCTCCAATCAGCTCCATTTGAAAAACAGATTTATTGGACATGCCTTTGTTGTAAGAGCCTGGAATTTTCCCCTTGTAATCCAATATTTGCAAATAGCAAAATGTTTTAAGAGGATTTGTGCATAGTTGACTTTTCCTGACTTTTCCTTCAAATAGGGGAGATTACGGAGAAGGAGGAAAAGTTGGGAAGTCATGTGACGGGGATTAAGTGGGCTGAACCTGGGGCTCACATGATGACGGATCAACAGGGCAGGTTTCTGAGGCTTATTTAGAAAAGCCCCGTTATCTGATTTCAGATCAGTTTTTGTTAGCTGACCCTGGTCAAGCACATATAGGGGTAGTATTCCATGGCAGTGAAGTTTGTGTGTGTTTTGTGTGTGAACCAGCGTTTTCATTGGATTTATTTGGTTATTTAAAAACACAATCCATACCAGCCACACACAAGTGGATACACTGCATTTTAAACCACCAAAGATGCACCAAACAGTTTTACAATTGATTTCCATTTGGCTCATATGAGAATGAATCTTTCATCTCTCTCACTCTGATTGGTTGTGGTTGTGGTGTCCCATCTGTACTGACAGAAACAGAGGAACGTGAAAAGAGACAGACTAGACTGTCTGTCCCTCTCTTAATTACCCCCCAGAGGTTGTCTTGACAGTAATGGCCTTTGGCCCCACCCCCTCTGAACACTAGAGCGCCCGGGGCCACAAGTGCCACAAGTGCATGCACCACTGTCTCTATATACCTCTCTGGAAAGGGAGGGATATTGTCATAGAGTGCATATCAGTGTTACTGCTTGCGTTGAACAAGGAAGGAACCCATGATAGCTCTGTTGCTAGTCTTTTTTCCTACCCACTGAAGAAGGCTGTTAAACTGAAATGTATGTGCACGCCATCCCTTGACTTAGTTTCACTTAAGCATGGGCTGTTGATGCATTTTCTCAATCTCACTCTTTATGCAACATATTTTTGTGTGCAGACCCATAAACTGAAGAAGTAGAGCGAGCATGGTTGTGAAAAGGCTATACAGTACTGGTATTGTGGTTGTCGTCAGTCACCCCGAACGTTCTGTATTTATGGAACTGTTTGCCTTGTCCAGAAGCTAGGCTGGATTTGCACCGTGAAATGAACTGGGAAAGTGGAGCGGAGTAACAATGATATGGAAACGAGTTACAAACGCTGGTATGTGTCCCTTTACAATGGCATTTATGCTGCTTGGCTCCAGGGCCTGTTTAGATACTTGTGTTGAATGAACGAATGTGGCACTGTGTGTGTGTAGTCTGTACGTTGAAACTTGCATGCCGATGGAACTGACAAAGTACAGGTGTTCTAGAAGGTAAACCTAGCTATCTTCACCATAAAAATACAATCTATTCATTCAATTTCTATGGTCCTCACTCTTACTATACTTGTGGTAGTAGTTAAGTGGACTGAATGATAGTCAGGCTAAATCAATGTAAATATGCATGGGCGTGACAACCCATTGTCATGGAAAACACGTAAATTGTGATTCGTTTTGATTGATTGCTACTCATTATGTGAGCAAAACAACTTGTCAGCTAGTGATATACTGTAGGACTCCTACCTGCAAGGCTAGTATAGCTGGGAGGAACATGCTGCAACGTACTGTGCTACACTTCTGTCCCTCATCTTGTGTGGAGCAGGAAGAGGCTGCTACTGACATTAAAA